>NW_027206333.1:222500-500420 GCF_024711535.1 Dipodomys merriami | reverse complement strand
TTTTTGAATTTGGGGAGGGGAAGGGATATTGCAGAACATTTAAATAAGGATGCAGGCTGACCTGTTGTGATGACAAGATGTACAGGACACTATATTGAAAATGAAGAAAAAAATAGAAGTTAGCTGGGACAGAAAAGCCCATGAGAATTGTAGTGTTTAAGTGTAGCAATATTTAGGGACTTTTTGCTGGTTAATTGAGGATAGAATTTCAAAGACTATTCTGCCCAGGCTAGCTTTGAATAGTAATTCTCAGATCTCAGCCTCCTAAATAGCTAGAATATCAAGATTTAGCCACCAGTTTCTGAACCAGCCCTTGTTTGATAATTAATTAGAGATAAATTCTCATGGGCTTTTCTGTCCCAGCTAATTTCCTTCTTCTTCTTTTTTATTATTAATTTTTTATTCTAAAAATGTTATATAGAGGGTCTGGGAAGGTGGCTCAGAGGTAGAGTGCTTGCCTTGCATGCATGAAGCCCTGGGTTTGATTTCTCAGCACCACATAAGCAAAAAGAAAAAAGCCAGAAGTGGTGCTGTGGCTCAAGTGGTAGAGCGCTAGCCTTGAGCTGAAGAGCTGAGGGACAGCACCCAGGCCCAGAGTTCAGGTCCCATGACCAGACCCCCCAAAAATGTTATATAGAGGGGTTACAGTTACATGAGTAATGAGTACATTTCATAGGGAGCAGTTACCTCCTCCCTTATTTTCCCCCTACCATCACTTCCCTCTCCAACTCCCCAACTCCTCCCACCTCCCCCCAACCCGCCTCTGACATTGTAAAGTTCATTTTCAATATAGAGTCCTGTCACAACAGGTCGGCCTGCATCCTTATAGCCCCAATGCAATAATAGTGAATGACTTCCCTACCTTACTTTCACCAATAGATAGATCATCCAGACAAAAATCTACAAAGGAACTTCAGAGTTAAGTAGATTGAAGAGTTAATAGAGATCTATAAAATAATATATCAAACAGCTATAGAATACACATTCTTCTCAACAACTCCTAGAACTTTCTGTGAAATAAGCCTCATTATAGACAATAGATCAGGTCTTACAAAGTATAAAAAATTAAAAGATTTTATGTAGATTATCAAATCCGAATGGAATAAGACTAGAAACCAATATCAAAAGAAACTACAGAAGATATGCAAACTCATGGAAACTGAACAATATACTGTTAAATAACCAGTGCAGCAGTGAATAAATCATGTGAGAAGTTAAAAAAATTCCTAGAATCAAATGAAAATGGGTAAACAATTTGCCAGAATCTGTGGAATACAGCAAAGTGGTTTTAAGAGGAAAGTTTATAGATTTAAGTACCTTGAATTTAAAAGTTAGAGCTCAAATAAATAATCTAAGAATCTATTTCCAGGTCTTAGAAAAATAAAATCCAAATGCAACAGTAACAGCAGGAAAGAAACAGTACAGATCAGAACACTATCCAACAAAGAGTTTGTTCTTTATAAAGATAAACAAGATGGACCAACTCTTATCTACACTCATCAAAAGTAAGAGGAAAAAACATCCAAATTAATAAAATTAGATATAGAAAATGGAATAATACAATATATACAGCCACAGTTACAGAGGCTCATTATGTTGTAATAAATTGGAAAATTTAGAAGAAATGGATGAATTTCTTTTTTTGTGTGTGTATGAAAATACCGTACAGAGGGGTTACAAGTACACAGGCAAGGTAATGAGTACATTTCTTATCAAGCATTGTTGCCTGCCTCCTCCTTTGTTTCCCCTTCCCATCCCTTCCCATTTCCTCCTCCCCCCACACACACAACCCCCCTCCCCGCCCAAGTTGTAAAGTTCGTCCACCTGTATCCCTATTTAAACAATTTGTTTTTTCCCTTCCCCTCCACAAATTATACCAACAACAAATACAGTGAAAACAGGGGTTATACCGTGGGGAGAGAGACATACAAAGCAACAAAGAAATCATCGTATAAATATGTTAGAAACAATCACAAGAAAGAAAAAACATTTGAATCCTTATCTTGGGGTCCATTCCGCCTAACACAACTTATCTGACCGTTTCTGCTTGTCTCAGACATATACCAGTAATTGCAAATAAGGGAAACCATGGCACCAGTAATTGCAAATAAGGGAAACCATGGGACCTATGTTTCTTTGGGCCTGGCTTACTTCACAATATAATTTTTTCCAAGTCTTTCCATTTCCTAACAAATGGGGCAATACTATTCTTTCTGATGGAGGCATAGAATTCCATTGTGTATATATACCACATTTTCTTGATCCATTCATCTACTGAGGGGCATCTGGGTTGGTTCCATATCTTAGCTATGGTAAATAATGCTGCAATAAGCATAGTTGAGCTGGTAGTTTTAGTATGGTCTTGTTTGTGATCATTTGGGTAAATGCTCAAAAGTGGGATTGCTGGGTCATAGGGGAGCTTTATGTGGAATCTTTTGAGGAACCTCCATACTGCTTTCCAAAGTGGTTGAACAAGTTTACACTCCCACCAACAATGCAGTAGGGTTCCCTTCTGTCTGCATCCCCTCCAGCATCTGTTATTAGAGTTCTTGATTTTAGCCATTCTAACTGGGGTGAGGTGGTATCTCAATGTTGTTTTGATTTGCATTTTTTTATGGCTAGGAAGGTTGAGCATTTCTTCATGTGTTTATTGGCCATTCATATTTCCTCTTCAGAGAAGTTTCTCTTTAAGTCTTTAGCTCACTTATTTATTGGGCAGTTGTTTCTTTGAGAATTTGTTGTTGGGGGATTTAATTTTTTGAGTTAGATATGAGACCCGTTTCCATTGTATGGCTAGTGAAGATCTTCTCCCAATCCATGGGCTTTCTATTGATCTTGCTAGCTATGTCCTTTGCCATGCAGAAGCTCTGCAATTTCATGCAATCCCATTTGTCCAACCTTTCTTTGACTTGTTTGGATGAATTTCTTGATATACATTGTCTACTAAAATTAAATCAAGGGTGTAAAAAATATAACCAGATCAATAATAAGCAATTTGATTGAAGCAATGATATAAAAAATGTCCAAGGCCAGACACAGACTGAATTCTAGCAAACATTTAAAGAAGAACTAATGCCCTTTATACTGTTCCATAAAACAGATAAGGAAGGAATGCTTTCAAATTTGTTCTATGAAGCCAATATCACTTTAACAGTAGAACTGGAAAAGGGCAAAAACAAAACAAAACAAAACAAAACAGTGATGAACAACATAGGGAAAAACTAACCAATAAAACATTCATAAATCAAATTCAACAACGGATTGCACAGTTCATTCACTCTGGCCAAGTTGGTTTTATTATTAAATTTATATTAATTATTTAATTTATATTATTAAATTATTGGGAACTCTTTGCTAATGAGTTCTTTTTAATTAATTGCTAGATTCAGTACAATGCCAATAATAAATCTAGCAATATTTGTTATAGAAAATAAGATATTCCAAAGCTCGTGGGCAAACAAAAAGTACACAGAATATCCAAAACAGAGGAGTGGGGATTGTGCTCAGTGGAGGAGCACTTGCCTGGAAAATGCAAGACCTGAGTTTGGTCCTCAGATTGCGGGGCGAGGAGGGTAGTGGGAGAAGGAAGCAAAATAATTTTTACAAGAAAGAGTAAAAGTAAACAACTTTCACCATTTGTCTTCAGAATTGTCAAAGACATCTGGGCTGACACAAAGACTGACCAAAAGATCACTAGGACAAATTTGAGACCTTTTGTGGACATTTTCTTTTCAGTAAGGCCACCAAAGTACTCAGTGTAGAAGTTGAAGTCTTACAAAAAACAGTACTAGACTGACAGAAAATCACCTCTGGCTTATGTACAGAAATTAATTTGATATATAACCTTACTGAAGATGTAAAAGATTTTTATAGTGAAAACTATAAGAAAGAAATCAAAGAGGACACCAGGAAATGGAAAGATCCATGTTCATGGATATTGTGAAAATGGCCATGTTGCCAAAAATGATATGCAGATTCAATGCAGTTCCCATCAAAATCCCAATGCTGTTCTTTACTGATAATGAAAACAATCCAAAAATTCATATGGAATGACAAAAGACCTAAGCCAAAGCAATTACAGGCAAAAAAAAAAAAAAAAAAAAAAAGCAATGTGGGCAGTATCACAATACCAGACTTCAAACTCTACTTACAGAGCCATAATAACAAAAACAGTTTAGTATTGGCACAAAAATAGACCCAAAGATCAATGGAACAGATTAGAAGACCCAGGAATAAAAACCACATACTTACGTCATCTAATATTTGACAAAGGGGCCAAAGACATACAGTGGAAAAAACGATTGGTGTTGGAAAAACTGGACAGCCATTTGCAGAAAACTAAAAGTGGATCCCTGCTTGTCACCATGTACTAATATTAATTCAAAGTGGGGCAAAGACCTCAACATCTGTCCTGAAACTCTGCAACTACTGCAAGAGAGAGTAGGAGAAACATTAGAACTTCTAGGATAGGCAGGAATTTCATGAATAGAGTCCCAGGGCACAAGAGATAGGAGAGAGATTCAACAAGTGGGACTACATCAAAATAAAAAGTTTCTGTACAGATAAGGACATAATTACAAAACTAGTAAGACAGCCAAACAATTAGGAAAAGATCTTTACTAACAATACATTGGACAAAGGCCTGATACACAATATATACAAGAAGCTCAAGAAACTAACCCCTCCCAAACTTAATACACCAATCACTAAATGGGCAAGGGAGTTAAGGAGATACTTCTCAAAAGAAGAGATAAGAATGGCAAAGAAACACATGAGGAAATGATTATCATCCCTGGCCATAAAGGGAATGCAAATAAAAACACCTTTGAGATTCCATCTCATCCCAGTTAGATTGGCCAACATTTTTAATTTCAGCAATAAATACTCGTAGGGATATGCAGGAAAAGGAATCCTACTGAGCTGCTGATGGGAATGTAAACTAGTACAACTGCTCTGGAAAGCAGTCTGGAGGTTCCTCAAAAAATTAAACATAGGGTCTGGGAAGGTGGCTCAGTGGTAGAGCGCTTGCCTTGCATGCCTGAGGCCCTGGGTTCAATTCTTCAGCACCACATAAGCAAAAAGAAAAAAGTTGGAAGTGGTACTGTGGCTCAAGTGGTAGAGTGCTAGCCTTGAGCTGAAGAGCTGAGGGACAGCGCCCAGACCCAGAGTTCAGGCCCCAAGACCGGACCCAAAAAAAAAAATTAAACATAGGTCTTCCGTAGGACCAAGCCATACTATTTCTAGGCAACTACCCTGAACCTCATGAATCAAGATATGATAGGGATACCTGTATATCCATGCTCATTGCCGCACTATTTATAATAGCCAACATATGGAAACAACCCAGATGCCCCACAACAGATGGGTGGATCCAAAAAATGTGATACCTATATATACAAAGGAATTTTACACAGCCATTAGAAAGAATAAAATAATGTCATTTGCAAGAAAATGGATGGAACCAGAACAAATGGTTTTAAGTGAGGTAAGCCAAGGCCAAAGAGACAAATGGCACATGTTCTCTCTGATATGCAGAAGTTAGAACTAAAACCTTGGGATATGACAAATTACACAGGATTCTAGATATTCACATACAGTCAGTGACGGAGGATAGTCTTAGGAGAGAAACACAAAGGTGTAAGGCCCGAGCGCCTCCCCATATTGATATAAAATAATATATATACCGAAATGAATGCCTAAGATATGGAAATGAAGAACCTTTTCTTAATTTGTGTTTTTTTTCTTTTTCTGATGATTCTGTATTCTTTATATACTGTGTATTCACTTGTTGGGAGGGCACAGAACTCAAGGAAAAGGGGTGAAAATGTGCAGCAGTGAAGCTCACTGGACATGGATGCAAGTGAACTATACAACTTGAGTGTGGAGTTGGGAGGAAGGGAATGGAAGGGAATGAGGAAACGGATGCCACCGTACAAAAGGAAATGTACTTATTCTCTGACTCATGTAAATGTAACTCCTCTGTACATCACCTCTATAATAACAAAAGGGTAAATTAAAAAAAACTAAGTAGAAAAAGTACTGATTAAAAAGTAATAATGTTGAACCTGCAAAATACTGTATTATGAGTCATATTAAAAGGTCTATATTGAAACCCTTTTGTATAACTACTTAAAGGTAATGAAAATAAAATATTCTGTGATGATAAAAATCTGAAGAAAAATTTCCTCTAAACTGAAGAGGTCCCCGCCCAGTAAGAGAAGTAGTGATAATGGTAACTTTTTGCATCTTTCTTTTGTGTGTGTGCTGGTCTCAGGGCTTGAACTCAATGCCTAAGTGCCATCCCTGTGATTCTTTTTCTCAAGGCTGGAATTCTACCATTTGAGCCACGCACCACTTTCAGCATTTTCTGAGTAATTTATTGGAGAGAAGAGTTTCACAGAATTGGGCTGGGGAGGTGGCTCAGTGGTAGAGCGCTTGCCTTGCATGCATGAGGCCCTGGGTTCAATTCCTCAGCACCACATAAGCAAAAAGAAAAAAGCCGGAAGTGGCGCTGTGGCTCAAAGGGTAGAGTGCTAGCCTTGAGCTAAAAGAGCTGAGGGACTGCGACCAGGCCCAGAGTTCAGGCCCCACGACCGGACCCCCCCCCAAAAAAAAAAGAGTTTCACAGACTTTCCTGCCTAGGCTGGCCTTGAACCATGATTCTCAGGTCTCAGCCTCCTGATCAGTGTAAGCCACCAGCTCTCAGCTCATTTTGTATCTTGATGGTGGTTTAAGTCAGCTTGCATGGGACATCAAATGGTCCCTTAAGGTTTATGCATTTCTTGCTATGCAAATTTTACCACAAAGAAAGAAATTAGCCTTAAACACATCTGTGTAATGTATAATAACTCCAGTTAATGAGATCCATACAAATTATTTAGGGGGCAATATATTCATGACTGCATCGGACTTGAAAGAATATCTCAGGAGGATGTATAGATAGATAGATAGATAGATAGATAGATAGATAGATAGATAGATAGATAGATAGATAGATAGATATTTAACTAAGTGATTAGCTTTCAATGAAAGTTTTTCAACTTTTCAGTAAATCTGAAATTTTTCACAACAAGCGATTGGAAAAAAATCTTGATAGAAACCACTTAATTGTTTAGAACCTGGACCCACAAAAAATTCTTTAGGGGAGGAGTATTTTTATCATGGGCATTGTTTAGAATTACCAGCACATGGTGATAATAAAAAGCAGATCAGCTTTCAGTGGAGTTTATTATTGTTTTTGAATTCTCAATAGCAATACACACCCTATTGCCTGCACCCAGGGTGGGCCCTCCTACTAGACTCTCTTGGTGCATGGTTAGTGTCATAAAATTGGAAAAGCATAGTGGCAAGAATCAAAGCCAGTTCTGCCTGATTCTGAAGTCCTTTCTGTGCCAATGAACTTCTTTCTATACTATCCTGCTAGCTCTGCCGACAATTATACCATGATGAATAAAGCATAATTCTTCCCTACAAGGAGTTCACAAGGTAGTGCAGGGAGATCCAGATGTAGATTTCTTATACAGATGATTAGATGCAAGATTTTCAAATGTCGTACTAGTGGAAAACAAGGAAGCTTCTTGGAAAAAGTGTGTGAGTTGCACTCTGCCCCCTACCTAAGCCCATTTGGTAGCTCTGAGTTGTTCATACACACCCATCCCAAATCCTTAACATGGCCTACAAGATCCTATGTGACCTTGTCCCTTTCTATTTCTCTATCCAGTTTGGCACATTGTTCAGTCTATTTCCTTCTGGTATAACTACAATACTACAGACTGGGTAACTTTGTAAGTGTAATCTTTACAGTTATGGAGCCTTGGAGGGCCAAGACTGAAGGGCTGCATGTGCCCAAGGCCTGTGGCTGAAGCATCCTATGTTGGAATGTGAGAGAGACGAAGGAACATTTGCAAACCTGCAAATGTATGAAGATGTTGATTCCAGATTTCTTTTATGCTGGCCCTGAGGCTTGAATTTAGGGTCTGTAATCCCTGAGCTTTCTGTTCAAGATTAATGCTCTATCACTTGAGCCACAGCTCCATTTCTGGCTTTTTTTTTGGTAGTTAATTGGAGATAAGAGTCTCATGGACATTCCTGCCCAAGCTGGCTTCAAACTGCAATCAGATCTCAGCCTCTTGAGTAGCTAAGATTTATTTACAAGCATGAGCCACCAGCACCTAACATTCTCAAATATTATTTTCTACACACAACCCCAAGCCACATTGATATAACAGTAGTCTTTTCAAAATCTGTAATCCTGTAAGGAATGTTTTTAAATAAAGGAAATCAAGTAATTTCAAATACATGCTCACATAGAGATGTACAAAACATAGGCAAACAACACATTTATTTGCCTCAATCTTTTCTGAGATTTCAGTGTGCCTAAATCTGAATCTCAACTTCCTGGTGTGTGGAAAATTAAGATATTAGACAAACATTTGAATAACCTTCACCATATTAGGTCTCTTTCTCTCTGCTCTCTGAGTGATAGTGTCTTTTATACCTGTGGTTTCTTCATTAAAATACCTCTCAAGGAAAAGCTAATTTAGTCAGTTATACTGAGGTATAAATGACTACTAATATCTAAATGACTATCTATCTATCTATCTTTTTTTTTTTGGCAGTACTGGAATTTGAACTCAGAGTCTCAAACTTGCTAGCCCAGTGCTGTACCTCTTGAGCCACATCCTCAGCCTATTTTTGTGTTGGTTATATTTCAGATAACAAAACTTTTTTACTAGTATGAGCCTCAGACCATGATCCTCCTACTATGCCTCAAGCCTACATAGATAGAATTACTGGCATTAGCTATGCCCCTGGCACATATCAACGGATTCAGTGTTATAGGCCTGTCTGTACAAGCCTAGAGGATTAGATAGAATTTACTAACATGGCAACTAAGCTAAATTAGAAACCAGCTGAGCTAAATAGTGGTCTAGTTATTAGTGGTGGTCATTGCTATGTGAAAGACAGTAGTGTGAAAGAAAGCATATGAGGTTGGTAGTTAAAAAAGCAGACTTCTAAGCCGGAAGTGGCGCTGTGGCTCAAGTGGTAGGGCACCAGGTAAGGGATAGCGCCCAGGCCCAGAGTTCAGCTCCCACAACCAACAAAAAAAGTAAATTAAATTAAATTTCAAAAGAGAAGACTTCTAATGCCTTCCTTTTATTCCTGCAGGCCTAGAATTAGCTACTTCCTACCGTTTCCCTCCTCCTCTTCCATTTCTTCCTTTTCCTCCTCTTCCTCCTCCTTTTCTTCCTCTTCTTCCTCCTCCTCCTTCTCCTTCTTTCCTCCTCTCTTCTCTGTTTCTCATTTATTTTTTCAGTTTGTCAGCACATGCTTAATGATTCATTATATTAAATTCACTCTATTCAAGTTATTGGTGCAGTTCCTATGTCTTGCCTAGGCCTTGGCTTTGGATGTGATTAAATGTTAACTCATAAAAATCTATCACCAGTTTTGGAAGTTCTGTATGTCCCAAGAATAAGTCCAATAAACATGTTTCTGTGAGGGAAAAGCCTCAAAGAAAGAACACTTTTTAAAATGCAATTCAGTAAAATTTCAAATCCAGTTAAAAGACAAATACAGAGTAAATAGGAAATTCATGGAATGGGAGAAAATAGTTGAAAATCACATATCTGATAAAAGGTTTATATCAACAAACTTCTATAACAACCCAATTAAAATATGGTGCTTATATAGATACTTCTCTGAAGAAGATCTATAAAGCACCAGAGGGCTCATGAAAATATGGTCATTATGTCTAATTATTAGAGAAAGATAACATTAGACCACTTGTACCCATTGAATAATATCAAAAGCAGGCAGTAACAAGTTGTTGGAGTTGTGGAGAAGCTGGAATGTGGGAAGGTAAATGGTATACCTAATACAGAAGACAATAAGTGGTCCATTAAAAAAGTTAAAAATGGAATTAGCATAGGATACTATAATCCCACATTTGAGTATATACCCCAAAGCATTGGAAGCAAGTACTCAAATACATATTTTGTCCATTAATGTTTGTAGCAGCATTATTTTAAATAGCCCAAAGGAGGAAGTAACCCAAAAACCCATGAAGAGATAAATGACTAACCAAAATATCAGGTTGGGGTTGGGGCAAATGCAGAGAGAATAATGGGAGACATTGATCAAGATGCATTGCACTTATAAACTGACATGTTGAACTGATAATTCAAAAAGATAATTTTTAAAAACTTTAAGTGTTAAAAAAAAAACCAACACACCCACCAAACCAGGCACCAATGATTCATAACTTGTAATCCTAGTCATAAAGGAAACTGAGATCTGAGAATCATGGTTTGAAGCCAGCCTGTGAGACTCTATCTCTAATTAACCACTAAAAAAAGCTAGAAATGGAGTTGTGTTGTGGCTCCAGTGGTAGAGAGCTAGCCTTGAACAAAAAAGCTCAGGGACAGCATCCAAGCCCTGACTTCAAGCCTCAGTACCAGCACATTCTCTCTCTCTCTCTCTCTCTCTCTCTCTCTCTCTCTCTCTCTCTCTCTCTCTCTCTCTCTCTCTCTCTCTCCTCTCTCTTTCTCTCTCTCTCTCTCTCTCTCTCTAGATATCAATCTACTTAGATAGATAGATATAGATATCTATCTATATAAAATATTATTCAGTCTAGGGAAGGGAAAGGAATCCTGATACATATTATAACATGGATGAACACTGAGGTTATTAGGCTAAATGAAATAAGCTAGTCACAAAATGACAAATACTGTAAGATTCCACTTATATGAAGTATATAGAGAACTCACACTCCTGGTTCTTGGGGCTGGGAGGGGAGGTGGAATGGAGAGTGTCTTAGTTGGCATTCTCATTGCTATGATAGAAATAAGAGAGGAAAGATTTATTTTATTGAGTTTTACAGGTGACAGTCTATGATTGTGAGGAAGGTGTGGCAGAGCAAAAGAGTTCACATCACAGCACCCAGGAAGCTGAGCAAAGAGACAGAAAAGGGCTAGGGACAAGATAACCACAGGAGCTAGCCACCGGTGACCTGCTTCCTTGAGCTAAGCTTCACCTCCTAAAACTTCAGAACCTCCAAAATACTGCCACCAGCCAGGAACTTGGGATCTAAGACATGAAATGTGGGGGACACCTTATAGGCAAACTTCACCAAGAATTATTGTTTAATTGGTATAGAGTTTCAGTGTGCTCATCTGAGGGTTGGGGGTAATCCTGGAGCTGGATAGTGTGGATGGCTTCAAGAAAATGAAAATATGAATTACTTAATGTACCAAATCGTATGCTTAAAGGTTACCATGGCAAATTTTATATCACATGATTATTTTTTGCCACAATGAAAAGAGAAGCATATATACACATTAGTGCTTGTTCCTTCTATCAAAGTTTCCTTTGTATATAACCATCATCTTGTCACATATCCAGGCAAATTAAGAGTGCTCAACAAGTGAAAAGCGTCCTTAAATGAAGCCCAGTTATAGCAGTGGAAGGAAATCTGTCTTCCAAGTGTCTTTCTTCCATTCTCTTTGGCTGGGGTACTTACACATCTGCCTGGTGCTGTAAGTGTGGATATCCTGATTCTGCCAGAATAATGCATAAGGAAGAGAACATGTGTGTGTGTGTGTGTGTGTGTGTGTGTGTGTGTGTGTGTGTGTGTGTGTGTGTAAAAGGAAGTAGAATTTGAATAAGAGAAATGAAATAAAACAATCATAGTTATAGCAAGAGAAATTTTTCAGGTAGAATAAAACTGATGCATGATGAGTTAAAACAAGTGCATGTTTATTTCTTTGGTGGCTACAAATACTGATACAGAATTTTTTACAACCTCATTTCATACCCATTCATTCTTTTGATTCTTTTTTTAATTTTTTTAACTTTTAAAATTTATTGTAAGGTGATGAACAGGGGGTTACAGTAAGGGAATGAGTACATTTCTTTTTAAACACTGTTACCCCCTCCCTCATTTTCTCCCACTTACCATTCCCCATTCCTCCCCACTGAGTTATAAAGTTCATTTCCAACAGAGTATCTAGTGAGTATCATTGTTGCATTAGTTCATCTTTGCCCTGCTGTTTCTGTGATTCCTTTTCCCTTCCACGGATCACATAAGCTTATGAACAAGACAAAGGGTACAAAAAACTGAAACAGAAAGAAAAAATAGAAATAACTGCAAAAGCACATAATAAGAACCTCTTGTTTCCAATTCTTGGAGTTCATTTTGATACGCTTCATTATATATGGTCCTAAGCACTTTGCAATTGGGCTATTTTGATCCCCTGGTAAAATATCATAGACATATTCTAGTTACTACAAATGAGGGAAACCATTCAACCTATATTTCTTTGGGTCTGGCTTGCTTCACTTAATAATCCTACAATTAAAGGGAAATAGACCTGTGGATTCTACTTAAAACAGAAGATGGGAGGATGATCAAGATATATTGTACTCATAACCTGACTTAAAAAATGTCAACCTCTCTGTACAACTACTTAATAACAAAATTTTAAAAATTTCAGTCATTGAATTTGTGTTAATCATTGAGGGTCTCAAAGTCTTCACTATATTGCTTTAGTCTTTATTCCACCTGAAAAGTATGAATTTTAGAGTATTTTAAAATATCTTCCCTTCTAGCTATTAGTCACTTGTTGGCATTATAGACACACCCACCTATGATATTTTAATTTTCTAGAAAAATTCAATTTTGGTCCATCAAATTTTACTGGATTTATCCCTTTGCAATAAACTCTGTTTTGATGCTGATTTTCAGGAACTTTGAAGTGAAGATGACATAATGATGAAGAAAAGCAACCTAGTAGGTAGTGCAGGAGATCATTCTAGCATTTAAAAATCTATATTCCAATCATGTTTTGTCTCTTTGCTCTGAGACCTTGAGTGTGTTACTCAGCCCTTCTAGCCACAGTTTCTATCTCATTTAAAACAGTCATGAAACAAGGTGTTCATGGCTCATATCTATAATCCTCTCTACTCAGAAGGCTGAGATCTGAAGATTGAGGTTTAAAGCCATCCCAGGCAGGAAAAAGGTCCAGGAGATCCTTCTATCTGATTGCTTATCAAAAACAAACAAACAAAAAAAAAAAAACCAGAAGTAGACTTGTAACTCAAGTGGTGGAGCACTAGCCTTGAGCATAAAAGCTCAGAAACAATCCCAATACCCTGACTTCAAATCCCAGGCTTGGCACAAAAACAAAACAAGACAACAAAACCCATAATGACCATATTCACTTCTGGTATGTATAATAAAGTACGTAAATCAGAATGATAGTTATACCCACAGGAGCACAATTGTGGGAAACAAGCAGTATTAGAGAAATTGACTCTGAATACATATTTGATGTAAAAAAATGTGAGGTCTTCCATTTATACTATCAAAACAATCAGTAGATTAACAAGAGGAACACAGCACTAAAGACTGGAACATAGTATGACAGAACCAGCACAGGTGGTATGTTTTGGTACCACAGAATTTGGAGAGTGGGAGGGATCCTACAGATGGTCTTTCTGACCCCTCCCCATTTTATAGATGGAGAAACCATCTACAAGCCAGACCCAACGGCCTGCTGGTGCCAGACATATCAGACCTTTCGTCATCACTTCACAGTCCATCATCCATTGGATCTAGTGCTAGTGTCCTTGCAGTCACCTGAACAGATAGGTCTATGTCTCTGTGTGGTGACTCTTCAGGGGATAGTTTTGCATTCACAGCTCCCCATGCCCTGCCAATTCCAGCAGGATGGATGGGAGTTGTAAACTTTGACTTCTGCCGTTGAATGAGACATTGTTTGATGGGAGTGTGTGGGCGGAGAGGCTAACAGACAGCCAATTGCCAACTCGAAGCAAACATGCTTTCTTTATCCCCCTCCCCCATGTCGCCTTTTGACGTAATGAGCACAGCTTTCAATTTTCCTTGTAAATGGGCACACTGGTAACCATGGCAACTGGCATGCTCAAAAGATGCCCTGTCAAGGCCTTTGAAAGGCCTACAGACATGTGTATTAGGCGGACACAGCCATGCCAGCTAGTGCTTAACAAACATCCAACTAGATGGTGCTTTTCAAATTCAAGCACACAAACATTTGTGTTTCATTAAAGAAAAATTAGTACAACTCCAATAGGAAGAAGCAAAGAAAGTTATTTTTTGTGTATACAGCTGCATTATGAAGTACAAAGAGCCTCGTATGAATAACGATCTCACATATGTGTTCAATTATTTCTGTCACTTCTCACAGTCTTTTAACTTCTTTTCCCTCTCTCTTTCTCTTTCCCTTTCTTTCTTTCTTTCTTTCTTTCTCTCCTCTTAAAAAAATAGTTTCTTGGAAATCAATCTCAGATTCCACAGGTGGCCAGGCAGAGTCTTGATTGTGCCCTTCATAGCATAGGACACCAAGAGCATTTCTATATTTTAAAGGCTCCCCAAAACATTAGTTAAGTTATACTTTTAAAAATATACATGTCTTCTTCCTACATGTCTTCTCTTGATGACAGCACATGAATCTAGTGACGTGATGCTTCTAGAATAATTTTTAATTTATTTTTTAAATTTTAAAGTCTGAGTCTGGAAATCAAATTTTAAAGTTTTAAAATAACAAAATGCATGCAATTTAAAATCAGCAGTATGAATGCGAGTTTTAATAAGAAAGATGGAAAGATTAACAAGAGATGTGACATCCTTTTGGCAAAGTCTCACCCTGGCTTCCTTTTACACCTATGTGAGGGGTTGTTTACTTCCTCATTATGGAACAGAACGGGGGCCAAGGAAGGCTGGCAAGTATTTTTAAAGACTAAAACAGAGGAGAGAGAGAGAGGAGTGACAAAGACAGAGAGAGAGGTGGGAGGGAGAGAGAGAGACAGGAGAAAGGTGAGACCAAAGGAGACGAGAGAGAGGGGGAGAGAGAGAGAGAGAGAGAAAGAGAGAGAGAGAGAGAGAGAGAGAGAGAGAGAGAGAGAGAGAGAGAGAGAGAGAGAGAGAAGAATCAGAGAAAAGAGAGATATTAAGACATTCTTCAACATACTGATTATACTTGCTTCGTGAGATGGAATTTCTCTCTTTTCTTTCAGGAGGTGAACCTACATGCATTTCCTTAAAGGAGCTAGCAAAATGAAGTGGAGGTAGACTAACTAGCTGGTCATAGGATCCTTAGATTCAATTCATCTTCACTAGGCACATTGCTTCTTGATTTATTCTCTGCTAATCTGTCCCTTTTAGATCTATCAATAGATGTTCACAATGATCAAACTTCTGAGATACTATTTCATTCATGCTACCTGGTGTTTTGAGGTTGCCCCATTTGCCAAACCTCCATACACTTGACTAGAAAATCAAGCCATGTCTGTTTCCTTTGCCATCGTTATTATTGTCAACAACTTCTATTTGCCTCTAAACTTCTGCCTCTCAGGCTGAGCTTGGTTGCTTGAGGCTGAGAGGGTGGGTTGGAGGAAGAACATGAGAATATTTCCCTTCTGAATGTGATTACAAAACAGAAATTGGTCATGCCTTTTGTAGGCATGTCTCCAGCTTTGCATATAGGCAGTGTAATATCTGCACATTGCAGGGACTCTCCATGGTTGACTGATGTGGAGAGGCATATGGAAAGAAGAGAAGCTCTCTCGTCCACACAGTAGGGTCACATCGAAAATATCTACTCCACTATAACTTTCTAAGTGATTCTAGGCAGGCACAGTGTCTCATGACTATTATCCTAGCTACTTGGAAGGTGTGAGATTAGGAGGATTGAAGCTCAAGGCCACCCTAGAGAAAAAAGTTAATGAGACCCCATCTTAGTCCATAAACTAGAAGTTGTGGCATGGTAGCATTTATCTCCCTGCTCTGCAAGAGGCTGTGATACTCTGATCACAGTCAGTGGCTTGGCCCTGGACAAAAATGGTCAATCTTAGCTGAAGAAAAGAAGTAAATCAAAAAGGGCTGGAAGTGTGGCTCAAATGATAAGAATGCCTAACTGACAAGTATGAGATCCTGAATTCAAACCCCATACCACAACCCCCTCCCCCCCAAAAAAAGGTATATCCAAATAAATATGGTAGGTATGAAATACTTTGTATTTCAGCTAAGTTGGTCCCCAATTTTTTTCTTTATTAAAGATTATTTTTAACCATAACTGCTTGAGAACAAGCAATGGATTTAAGGAGGAAAATATATCATTTTGTGTTTTAAGAAGCTCATTGTGAACCATACTAAAGAAAAGCAAAAGGCATTCTGACGCATGTGTTGAAGACTGTGTTACACTTTGATAAAAGCAAGAAAATAATCAATTAACTCACATTTCTGCTGCTCCCATTTCACACTTGTATTGGCTATTGCTAAAAGCACAATTGTCCCAAAGTCATTACTTTTAAATACCAAACATTTGTCACTCACACATTCTGTGAGTTAGAAGTGCCAGTATCATTTAGCAGGTGCTGATGGTTTCAGGGCTCCCATGGGGCTGTAATCAAGCCATCAAATGGGGCTGTCTCCGCTAGGGAGGGTGCAGCTCCAATTCCACTTTGCTGGTTTTCATCAGACCTCAGTTCCTCATGAACAGTTGAACTGTAGGCTTGCTTTTTTTCCCTGCTGGGTCTTGGTGAAGACCTCCCTAGAAGCATTTCCAAACAGATCTCCTCCTAGGATTGACTACAAACATCACTGGATTCCCCCAGAGACCACCAGAAAGAGGATACTCAAGACAAAAGCCAAGTCTTTTATAACTTCATCTCAGAAGCCACCCTTCATTAATTCTGTTGTTCTCCACTCTTTGGAAGTGGGCCACACTCAAGAAGAGGAGGTTGCTTAAGAGGGACAGATGATAGGAGACCATCCTGGAAGTGGCTTACCGTGGTCTCTATTTTCAAACATTACCATGAAGGATCCAAGAGGATATCTGGCACTAGTCCATTAAGGTTCTTGCAACAATTTTAATGTTATAAAGGAAATCTGAAATCTTTTAGAAATGTATTATTCCAGAGGAACTCTACCAACTTGGAAACACATGCTTTTAGATAAGGATCCATTTATTCTTCATCCCCCAGCTGATGCATACACCTTCCATTAAAACCCAGTAGTCAGAGTTTTCAGGACATAAAAACAAACAAGTTGTCTAACTGACTTTACCCTGAAAGCTTTAGTAAAATCATGGCACTGCTTCCTGCCTTGATCTGCTGAAAGGGTTGAACCCAGTGATCTCCCAGGTAAGCAGATCTCTCTCAGCTTTAGTTCATTAAATTAGAATTCCATGTGTGCAAATTTAGGATAAAACAGAATGTGTAGCAGAACTAAGAGTTTCAGTAGTCTCATGTGAAAGTGAAGTGGATGGGTAAGGAGGATTTATAAAACACCTTGTACACTGTAAGCTTCTATACACATGTGAAGGTGTGGTGTATTATTTGGACATGCAAATGGAGTGGTAGGGATAGGACAGACATAATAGACACAGAATTCACAGGTGCATTATTTCTTTTTTGGCCTTAAATTATTTTATTGTTATTATAATATTAGTGATGTACCAAGGGGTTACAGTTATATGTCAGGTAAAGAGTACATTTCTTCCTTTCTTTCTTTCTCTCTTTCTATCTCTCTTTTTAAAATAAGATTTTTATTGTGAAAATACTGTACAGAAGGGTTACAATTACATGAGCAAGGTAATGAGTACATTTCTTATCGAGCATTGTTGCCTCCTCCTTTGTTTTTCTCCTACCACCCCTTCCTTCCTATTTCCACAACTACACCCCTACCCACCTACTGCCTAAATTGTGAAGTTCATTTTTCGACATAGCATCTTGTACATCTCATTGTTGCATTATTTCTTGATACAGAAATACCAGCATCAGTAAGACAGTCAGAAGGACTCCATTCTTCATACCAAGTGAGTGTACTAGACTCTTGGGCTTTGGTCTTGAGTGAGCCTAGGTTTGAATCTTGGTTTCACCACATCCTGGTTTTGTGACTTGAGTAAGTTACCTCACCTGCCTTTATTAAAAGGCCATGAAGATGATACCATCCCCCTCACAGTGTTTTGGTGATAGTTAAAATGAATCAACGCTCAAAAGTTGGATAGTGCCAAGACAAGGTTTAACCATGCCAGTTTCCTTCATCCACTCCTGTGCTCTTTCTTCCTGAAAAGTAAAACAGCTTCACCAGATTCTTGGCTTCTCACAGAGCTTCTTTCAGAAAGGAAAACATACTGTTCTGAGTTTTCATCTTCTCCCTTCCACTGCCAGGAGTGTTTAACTATCAACCAATGAATTCTCCAGATGGCCCAAGGGCTTGGATTATTCACAATCCTGGAACTGCTGAGGAGAGCACAATCAGTCAATGACTCAAATAAGTAAAGTGTTTTTAATTGTTTAAAACACTTATCTAAACCCACAATCTTAAGTCATTTCTAGACACTTGTTATCCAAAAGCATTTGATCATTGTGCATAGATCTTACAGATTTCCCCAGTGAATTGTTGTTAGAATTGGAAAGGGCATAGTGTACTACTCTCATTTAAATTGTGGAGGGGATTTTGTTCAAATCTCTTGAGTCTTCAGGATATCAAATAGTCATCAACTGTCACTGAAGGTATAATAATTCTTTATACAATTAGTGCATAGAGTATGAATACTAAAGAATTAAGTACATTAAATGAAGCATGTTGCTACCTTGTAATGAAGTTGTCTTTGGTGCCGAGATGAATATTCCGTTCAAAACTGACAATCATTAAAAACGCCAAGAGTGGTGATCCATTTCTTATTCCCAGCTACTCAGGAGGCACAAGCAGGAGAATGGTGGTTCGAGTTTGGCTTAGGCAAAAATGCAAGAAGCTATCTGAACAGCCACCAGAAAACTAAAAGGGCCAGTGGCCCTGGCCTAGGAAGCACAGGCTCTGAGTTCAAGTTCCACTCCCCCCACCCACCCCCACATACACTCAATCACTAAATATTAGGATTACTACTGAAAAAAAATTTTTATTCCAGTGACTTAACAGTCAATACACTTTGGAAAGAAAAAAACTTGTGCAGACAGAGGAAAGAAGATGAGGAGATGGAAAATGGCAGGGGGGAGGAGGAAGAGCTGCAAGAGGAAAAGAGGGATGTTCAGAGAGATCGCTTTCTGCATATTCTACCTCCCAATTTGTCCTCTTCTAGCAATTGTTAGGCTCTGGAGGAGAGGAGACAAGAGACAGAAAGAGCAAAGAAGAAAATGGAAGAAAATAGAAAGGAAGAATGAGCAGAAAACATCTGACGGAGGGAAAACATGTAGGTCATACTAAGAAGAAATGAACACCAATTTGATATTGGAATCAAAGTTAAAGTTAAACTTAATGAAACAAAGTGTGTGTGTGTGTGTGTGTGTGTGTGCGTGTGTGTGCGTGTGTGTGTGTGTGTGTGTGTGTGTGGGTGGGTGGGTGTGGGTGTGTGTGTCTGTGGGTGTGTGGGTGTGTCTGTGGCATTGTACTAGGATCTAGGAACTTGGAGATAAAGGAGATTTGGCCACTGCTGTGGAGACATAGGAGAGATTTAAAGAAGTTGGAAGAAAATTCCATGATGTCCAAGAAAACTTGTGTTGCATTGATTATTAAGAGGTTCCACAAGGGTCAAGTGGTGCTTTTTCTCTGAGCATTTTGATGATGAATTCTCATTTCAAATAAATGTGGTTTCTACTTGACATTGGCTTTGGACTTTTTAAAGAGATTTCTGAAATTTACTGCTCAGTGGAATGGGAGTGAGGAGAAGGATGTGTGTAGCTTCACATCTCAGCAAGTTTCGCCATCCAAACAGATGTTGCTTGGCTTAGAGCAGCACAGCAAAAACATGACTACCGGATTTGGCTTTTAAAAATGCACCAATTAACCTATGTTGATTGAGTCATGCAAAAGCCACAGGGCTGACTTACCACTGGATGCTGTTGAAAGAAGGGGAGTGTCAGACCGGATTGCTCAGTCAGCATCTTGTTCTCCATCACCGTCAACACAGCTGCAGAGGCTGCCCTACACCCCAAGTCTGTCACGGGCTCCTAGGACAAACATGAAACTTCCGAGCTGAAGTCAAAACTGTTAAGTTGAAGTCAACTTTTCTGAGGATGTTGGAATGGAATCTGGAATAACCAGACTAAAGGGTCTACTCCTCCTCCTCTTTTATTTTCCTCCTCGTCTTTATTCTTTTTTTTTTTTTTATTTGAGAACATACTGTACAGAGGGGTTACAATTACATGGGCAGGATAATGCATACATTTCTTACCAAGCATTGCAGCCTCCTCCTTTGTTTACCCTTCACCTCCCTTCCCAGCCTCCCCCCTCCCCCCACCCAATCCTCCCCCCCTCACCCCCCACCGACATTGTAAAGCTGGTTTTGACATGACATTTTGTACTTCTCATTGTTGCAACAGGTCCACCTGAATCCTTAAACGACTTGTTTGTCCCCATCTCCTCCATATGTTATACTGACATCAAATCTAGATGTCTTCTTTGTTCTTCTTCTCCTCCTCCATCTCCTTTTCTACCACATAGAAGCCTTGGGGAATCTCTTTCCTCTGTCACTCCATTTTCCTTGGCCCTTCTTCACTACCTTCTTTTTATGCTGGTGACAGTGTCAGGAGTTTCTATACATTAGAGTTTGGACCCTGGCATGTCCTGATTTTTCTCCTGGATTTTCTGCCTGACCCCTCTTACTAGCTTACCTTCCTTTTCCCAACATTTCCATGTAGATGGTCCCTAGGGCTCCATTCTCAATCCATCCCTCTGATTCAATCTCCACTCCCTGATTGCTCTCATGCATTCCCATGAAGGAAGAAAATAATCTGTGCATTGAAGAATTGAAGAGTGCCATGTTTATTTCTAGCCGCAAGCTCTCGTCAAAGCTTCAGATGTTTTTCCACCTAGGATGTCTCACTTGTATGATCCTCAGGCTTAACATGATCAAAACTTAATTCAGGGAGGACTGTTCTAGAGAAGATGGAGAAGTACTCCAAGTTATATCTCTTACTCAAAGCAGCTTATCTAGATTAGCTATTGGAAGATTGGTCTCTCACTCAGACCAACTACTGGACGATGCTGGCAAGCAGGCATTGGGGAGGAAAGACCAGGATTCAGAGAACCACTGAATAGTAAAGTTTCCCACTCTGCCTCCAGTGTTTCCTAGCTTAGATACAAAGCAGCCCCAAACCTGGAATCAGGAATCAGAACACACACAGAAAAGGCCAGGAGACACCTGTTAGCCCAACTTGAGAGTGGGAGAAGGGAAATCCTGACACTAGGCCTTCCATTGTCTTTTCTTGGGCCCAGCTCCAGGCCATCCCTCCAAGAGTGAGTCCCAAGGGGCAAATAATTTCTCTATTTTAAGACTTAATTTTATTTCTTCTGTGCTGTGTTTTGAAAGACAAATGTTAAGGCTTGGCCAACTTCAATGTGTCTTTTATAGTTATTTTTATGCCTACCATTTTCAATACTGATCCTTCCTTCCTTCATGTAACTCCAAATTTCCATCTGGTGTTCTTCTTTTCTTCAACCTGAAGAACATCTGTGAGAGTTTCTTGTGGTATGAGTCTTCAAGTGACAAATTTTATCATATTTTACTTTATCTTAAAAGTCTTAGCTGGGCACTGGTGGCTCACATCTGTATAATTTTAACTACTCAAGAGGCTGAGAACTGGATAATAGTTTGATGTAAGTCCAGGCAGACAAAATCTGAGAGATTCTTACCTCCAATTAACCACCCAAAACCAAGAGCCAGCAGTGGAGGAGAAGCTCAAGTGGTATAGCGCAAACCTTGGACAAAAAAGCCAAATGGGATTGCTTGGTCATAGGGGAGCTCTATTTGGAGTCTTTTGAGGAACCTCCATACTACTTTTCAAAGTAGTATGGAGTTTACACTCATACCAACAGTGAAGTAGGGTTCCCTTCTGGCCTCATCCCCTCCAGCATCTGCTGTTATTAGAGTTCTTGATTATAGCCATTCTATCTGGGGTGAGGTGGTATCTCAATGTTGTTTTGATTTGCATTTCTTTTATGGCTAGAGAAGTTGAGCATTTCTTCATGTGTCTATTGGCCATTCTTAGTGCCTCTTCTGATCACAAACAAGACCATACTAAAGCTACCAGCACAATCGTTTATTGCAGTATTACTTACCATAGCTAAGATGTGGAACCAACCCAGATGCCCCTCAGTAGTTGAATGGATCAAGAAAATGTGGTATTTATACATAATGGAATTCTATGCCTCCATCAGAAAGAATGGCATTGCCCCATTTGTTAGGAAATGGAGAGACGTGGAAAAAATTATACTAAGTGAAGTAAGCCAGGCCCAAAGAAACATAGGTCCCATGGTTTCCCTTATTTGCAATAACTAGTATATGTCTAGGACAAGCAGAAAAGCTCAGATAAGATGATGTTAAGCAAAATGAAACCCAAGATAAGGACACAAGTGGTTTTTTTTTCTTTCTTGCTATTGTTTCTAACGTATTTATAAGGTACTAGGTGATCTTTTTGTTGCTTTGTATGTACCTCCTCCATGGTATAACCCCTGTTTTCACTGTATTTGATGTTGGTATAATTTGGGGAGGGGAAGGGAAAAAACAAATTGTTTAAATAGGGATACAGGTGGACCCATTGCAACAATGAGATGTACAAGACACTATGTCGAAAACAAACTTTACAATTTAGGCGGGGGAGGGGGGTGGGGGGGAAGGTAGGAAGGAAGGGATGGTAGGGGGAAAAAAAGGAGGAGGCAACTGCTTAATAAGAAATGTACTCATTGCCTTGTTCATGTGATTGTAACCCCTCTGTACAGCATTTTCACAATAAAAAATTTATTTTTTAAAAAAGCCAAACAAGAGCAAGAGCATGAAATGCTGAGAGCAAGCCCTAGCTCTAGCACACATAGCAAAAAAATAACAGCCAAACAACAGAAAGCTTTATTTCACTTGCACTTCACACACACACACACACACACACACACACACACACACACATACACACACACACACACACACACACACACAGAGGATTGTATAAAATTAAAGATGGCTTATTTTCTTCCATGTCTTCCAAGACATTGTTTCATGTATTACAGCCCCGT
This sequence comes from Dipodomys merriami, assembly GCF_024711535.1. Classification (NCBI taxonomy): domain Eukaryota; kingdom Metazoa; phylum Chordata; class Mammalia; order Rodentia; family Heteromyidae; genus Dipodomys; species Dipodomys merriami. The sequence continues at coordinate 477,373 of NW_027206333.1, read as the reverse complement.
GTTTTTCCTTGTGAGAAGCTGGCTACCGTTGTTCTTACTGTTTCTCTTTACCTACAGTGTCTTGTTTTCTTTTGATGTTTTTGAAATTTGTTCCTACTCTGTTTTCAACAGTTTGTTTATGATGTGGTTTCGTGTGTTTTATTTTCAGTTGAGATGCAAAGTTTCTGTTTGGGATTTGTTGAACTTCCAAGATATGTGGATTTTTAGAATACATTTTTTTAAATTTTGTCAGTGTAGTTGCTAACTTTTCTCTTCCTCATTTTCTCTCACTTCTCTTTCTTAGTGTGTTTAACTCATTAAGACAGATCCGCAGATCAAAAAGGTCTTCCCCTATGTCCTTAAATTTAGATTATTCCCATAGTCCAGTCTTCTTTTTTCATTACTCCTCTTGTGTTGTACTCAATATGTTGTAAATCCCAGGAAATTAATTTTTTCATTTCTAGTATTTTAATAAAATTAAAATTTTATTGGCTTCTTAAAAACAAAAACATCACCTCATATATATTCATGTTTTTCCAAACATTTACCATTATGTTTTTTTCATTTCTTCTTTCTTTTTAAAAGTACTAAGATTTTTATGATTCTTTTTACAGTTTACATTTCACTTTTCCAATCATTACACCAGTGTTTTTGTGTAAATTCATTAACATATTTACCAAATTATGCTTTAAAATATCTGCATCAATTCCATCATTGGTTAGTCTGCAAGTCTCTTTCTGCAACTGTTTTGTGTGACATTTATCTTTGAAAGTTGAATAAATGTTTATTTTATACTCGATACAATGGGTGGCACAATATCTAATCTATAAAATAATGACTAGATTGGTGGGATGAGTCTTCAAGTAACAAATTTTGTCATATTTTACTTTATCTTACCAATCTAACAAGGTTTTACTTCTATTTTAGAAGACAGTTAAATTACTTGCAAGAAGTAATTGACTGATGAGTTTACTTTTAGGCTTTGTTAATGTGACTTTGTGTCAGTTTTGCAACTAATATAGGATGAATCCCTTAGAGATGAGTCCTTGGATGTAGTTTCTGGGTTTAATTTTAAGGGCATTTTCTGAGTCTTACTTGGCAAACTTGAATTCCAAACTCAATGCCTGCCTGAGAAGCTGCTGACACCTCTTCTCAGCAAGTCCATTGTTACTTTGTTCTTGTGATTTGTTCCCATCAGAATTGTTTTTGTTTTTTATTTTTCTTTGTTTTTAATGTACTGTGTGAAGTTATTTATTTTTCCTTCATTTTCTTTCCCTTTGGTTTATCCCCTGTTGTTACTGTTTTTTTTTTTATTTTTGTACCCTATGTGTTGTATATGTGTTTATCTGATTTGGGGAAGGGGAATAACAAAATGGTAAATCAAAGGACAAAGGGTTAAACAAATGCAACAGCAATACTCACAAGACACTATGTTGGAAATGAACTTTACAAGTTGGGTGGAAGGGAGTCGGGCCGGGGTGAGGGGAAGGAGAGAAAGTGGGAGAAAATGAGAGTGGGGGTAACAATGTTAGACAAAAATATATGCATTACCTTATGTATGTAACTGTAACCCCTCTGTACATCACAAAGAAAAGAAAGGAAAAGAAAGAGAGAGAGAGAGAGAGAGAAAAGAAAGAAAGAAAGAAAGAAAGAAAGAAGAAAGAAAGAAAGAAAGAAAGAAAGAAAGAAAGAAAGAAAGAAAGAAAGAAAGAAAGAAAGAGGAAGTGGTGCTAGCCTTGAGCTGAAGAGCTGAGAGACAGCGCTCAGGACCAGAGTTCAAGACCCACGACCGACAAAAAAAAAAAGCAAAGAAAGAAAGAAGCTCATGTTGAGGCTTTGTCTTGAATGTGGCAATGTGGATGAGTAGATGAGGTTGGAGTCATGTTGGTGGAGGCCTTGTTGGGAACATTTAAATAAGGTCAGTTGTCATGGTACCTTTTCTGCTTGTGTCCACCTGATTTCCAGCCTTTCCATTGTATATGGAAAAGTAAAAGGCCTTCAGCAGGGATCATGCAGATGTTCATGCTGTCATCTTGTACTTTCCTGCCTGCAGAACCATAAGCCAAAATAAAATTCTTTTCTTTATAAATCAGCCGTAAGCATCATGCTATAGCCCCACAGAAACAGACTAAGACAAACTTCCTGGAGTTTCATCTCAGGCTGGAATACTATTCCTCCATCAGAAAGAATGACATTGCCCCATTTGTTAGGAAATGGAAAGGCTTGGAAAAAATTATATTAAGTGAAGTAAGCCAGGCCCAAAGAAACATAGGATCCATGGTTTCCCTCAGCTAATGATTTTAGAGAGGTTCTACACAGATTTGTGGGCTGCCTTTTGTAGATCCGTCCTCTCTGGAGCCCTCTTGGAAGTCCCAAACTCCATCTTCTGATTCCTAAGTTCCATAAGATAGATACTTTGGGGCTTGGTACTATTGGCCATACACTGATGGAGTGGGAAGTACCTTTCAAAGAAAAGATCAGGTCAATGTATATCTCTCTCAGTAAGAGTCAAATCCTTACCAATTTCTACCATCTTTTGTTCACCTCCCAATTACTGTTTATTCCCAGACTTTATAAGTTATTGGCAAGAAATGCCCAAACATCCACTTTGCCATTACTTTCTCTCTTATAATTTTCATCTGCTTTCTCTTTTGTTATGTTCTGGATAATTTCATTACATGTATCTTTCCCCCATAGTAAATCTCTGTCTAGGTTTGTTTCAGTCACTATTTAATCTGAAAGTTGTTTTTAATTTCAATGATTCTGTTTTCCATTTGTAGAAATTCTATCTTTTCACCTCAGCCTTTTCTCCCCTCCAGGGTCTTGTTCTTTTCATATGTTTTTAATTTTTTCATACCCCATCTATTTTGACAATGCTTAGTTTAAGACCTCTATCTGGGAAATGTATTGCCTGTATAGCTTTAAGGGTCAAATCAACTTATCCATTCAATTGACTTCTTCTCATGGTGGTGTGTGTCATTTATGCTTGAGTTTTTTACCCTCTTTGGATTTAGAGTTTATCCACAGTTAAGGCTTATCTGCGAGGAAGACCTGTGATCCTTGGTGAAGAGTAAAACCCTTCAGAAAAGTTTTACATTGACCAATAAAACAGCCCAAAATTGTCCCTGCCTGGGTACACGTTTAACTAATTTCTTAGCTTCTGGATTCATGTGTCTTAGTGAATATTTTTTCCAAACAAGAGTGTAGGCAAAAGTAGCTAATTGTCAAGTGCCAAACCTAAGTTCTCTGTGTCCACCTCAGACTTCCTCTGTCTGCAGCTGCTTCCTCTTCCTCTTTTCTTCATCTCATAATATTGGACATTAGATGTGTCCTCGTATTGGCAAGTAAACATTTTCAAGGGCACCACTGCATTTTGCAAATTTAGAAAATCAGAAAAATCTAACTAGATACCCCTTGTCTCTGATGAAGAATAATTTGGAGGATCAAAAACAAAAGACTCGTATCAAGAAGAGCATAATTCTCTCTGCTTATTGTGCTTGTTTGAAAGTTTAAGGTAAAAAAATCTTACAATTTTTCTAACTCCCTTTAAACAACATCCAGGGTGGGCAAAATAAAACATGCCTAGGGACCCAATTTGAGCCACTAATTTAGAGAAACCATCAACAATGGGAAGAACAACTTCTGATTTATGCGTTTAATAAGTCAGATATATTAAACCTTAAAATGTAGCACTTAATTTCATATCCTTTTCATTCCCTGATGATTTTGTATATAGATCTCTAGCCTCTTGCTAGTCCCAGTGAGCAATCAAACCATTTATTCATTGTTAGTTTCTCATGAAGACCTAGCAGGGTGTCAGATAAAGAACAGATGCTCAGGACAGCTAATGTCTTCATGCAATCATAGATCTAGAAAGTGCCCCAAGAGTTTCTAGTCTGGCATGACTAATAATAAGGTGCTTATACAGCCACTGTCCCTCCTCCTCATGACAGACATTACTTGGTCCAATACCTAAAATTCTTCTCCTTAGAGAAGAATTCCCCAAGCCCATATTTTGAAGCATTGCATTCCCAAACTTGTATCCCATGAACCACTTGTTCTGTGGGCTACCTTTAATATTTAATAAATAGTTTCCATGGTTGGAGCAGTCAAGATTTAGTCGTGATTTGGACTTCCTTTATCTAGCTTACATAGCAAGGGAATCATAATAATACTATATTATTAATAATAGTAAATTACTGCTATTCTCTGGGAAGCCAGATGTGAGCTAAACAGTGATGAACAAGGTAGCCAGAGCCAACAGCTGCACTAAACAATGCCCAGCCATACTGTGGCACATCTTCAGAAGACACACCACTGCCACTATGCTTGCATGGCACTTGAGAGTGGACACCAACCACTTCCCAGCAACCACACTGGGAAAAAGCAGACACCCTCAGCATTGTTCTCTTCTGGACCTCAATTCCCCAGTTCCCTCATGCTGACCTCCTCCTCCAGCTCACTGATTGAGCCCATGGACGTCTTCTGCCTTTAACCCACATCCTAGGGAATCCTGGGAAATGTAAATTCTTAGAAAATGAAGCATGCACCTAGTTATCTGTAACTTAATCAAGTTAGGTTTTTTTAAAAAGGTTATTATTAAAGTACATCAGAGGTGATTTTTTTAATGTTGATGTTGTTCAGATTCTCCAGAAAAGAGTTTTAAAACATTATTTTACCATGATATGCTTTTTCCTGAAGAAGTAGCAGAGGGCTAAGAGGTCAGGATCTTCAAGGCAGCAGATTTATGTGTATAGCCATAGTGAGGATCCTGAAGGGAGCTGGGCTGGTGGGGATGGTATAACCTGTTCACATGGGCAGGGGTGAAGAGCATTTCTATCTGCATCCCTCCTAGACAGGATTCTCTGCACACCATTACTCTATGCAGACTTGAGTCTGACTTGAGTCAGCATTGGTCTTTGCCCAAAAGGATTCCTGAAGAAATGAGACAAAACACAAGGTTGAAAAGGAGAAGGCATTTGGCTAATCTCATGGAAGTTCAGTCTGGAAGCAAAAGAAGCAATGGGAGTCTGTGGCCAGGCAGAGGATATACGAAGATCAAGATCAGTAAGTGTAATACTTGGCTTTCCTCTTTCTACTCCAGTTGTTTATTTTCTACTTGATGAGTTTTTAATCCTCCCTTCTGAAGCCAGCATTCAACTGATGTTCTTATTTCTCTTTCTCTTTCTCTTTTTCCTTCCTTCCTTCCTTCCTTCCTTTCTTCCTTCCTTTCCCCCAAACTGACTTTTCTTCTTTTCTTTTCTTCCCTTTTAATGGTAATACTTGGGTTTGAGCTCAGGGCTTGTGTTTGCTAGGCTAGCACTCTACCATTTAAGCCATATCTCTTGTCTTTATGCTTTTGTTATTTTTCAGATAGGGTCTCTTGTTTATGCCTAAACTCACCTGAGCCAAGATACTCTGATTCCCATTCCTCACATAGCCAAGATGACTGGTGTATATCACCACACTCAACTTTCACTGGTTGAAATGGGGTCTTGATAACTTTTTGCCTGTACTATTTAAACAAGAGTCTATTTAAACAAGAGTCTGCCCAATCTCTACTTCCTGAGTATTTAGGATAACAGGCATGAATAGCTGAATTCTGCCGCCCTTCCCCCAAAAAAAACTCACAAAAAAACTAGCTTTCTTTAAATAAGTTCCCAGGTGTCCATCTACCTTAGCTTTGATCTGTCAATGTAATCAATATTATGCCTAAATCATTTCCTCACACAGATTGGAACATATCATAGTTGGGATTTAAATGTTCCTCAAAGGCCCTCATGTAAAGGTTTAGCCTGAAAAAGATACTGCTATTGGGAGATAGCAATACCTTTGAGTGGTAGGATATTGGGAGAGGTCTTTAGGGCATTGGGGGCATGCCATCGAAGGAGACTAGCTTTGCTCTACCATGTGTTTCCATCATGATGCCTTGCTACAACGTCCAAAGCAACTGGGCCTATAAATTATAGACTCAGACTTCCAAAATTGTGGGCCAAAGTAAGTTTTTCCAATGTAAGTTGAGTATGTCTAGTTTTTTGTTGTTGTTGTTTTATTTGTTTTTTACTTAGGGTTTTCTTTGCAGGAGGAGTAGTACTACAGTTTCAACTAAGGGCCTTGTGCTCACTAGGCTATTTAAGACACACTCACTTCAAGCCCTGCTTTTCTCTGATTACTTTTGAGATACAGTTTTATTTTTCTGCCTGGGGGGAGAGGAGGAAGTGGGCCAGAGCTGTGATCTGCTTACTCTAGGTTCCCTGTAATTGCTAGGATTATAGGCATACACACCCTAGCATCCAGCTTCCCTCTGTGGAGTTGGAACTTTTCTGTCTGGGCAAGTTTCAAACCAGAACCCTCTCATCTCATCTCCTTTGTAGCTTGGGATAACAAGGGTGTGCTAATGTACCCACTTATGGGTTGAGAAGTGTTCTTCTAAACTTTTCTGCCAGGCCAGACTTTAGTGATCTTCCTGACCTCAGCCTCCCAAGTTACTAGGCTTATAGGCATGAAACACTGGCACCTGGCCTCTCGTATTATTTTTGTTAAGGACTTTTTATGGTTATTTTTGAGGCGAGGTACAGAAGGGTTACCAATACATAAATCAGATAATGAGTACATTTTTTCATCCCTTCCCTCCCTCTCTTCCAGCTTTTTCCTCCCATAAAAAGTTGTATAGTTCATTTCCAACATAGTGTCTAGTGAGTACCAGCTGGTATTTTTTGAAACAGTAAAGGCAAGCCTGTATTTTTAAAATACCTATTTCTCAAAATCAAATAAGTAAATATGTAGATAGCAGTATTTCTCAGATTTATTGGTCTTAGGGCTCCTAACGCATCCTTAATAATTACTGAGCATCTCAAAGAGCTTTTGTTTATGAGTTCTTTAATAATCAATATTTACTACATTGAATAGAGACTTTGTTAAAATTAACCAGAAGTTAGAAAGGAAATTTGAAAACACAGATAAAGAAGCACATTTTAGAAGTATGGTTTGCTGCCCCTCAAACTCATATTGACTACAAAACAACAGAAAAGAGGAGGGGGAAAGCAAGCAAGAGAAAAAAATGCCAATTGTCCTTCATCATTGATAAGGAGTGTGGCATCTTCTCCCTGTCCCAACAGATTGGTTGGTCTTCCTGAATCTGAGTAGGTTAAGCCAGAGGGAGTTGTCTAGTTTTCAGATTTAGCTTGGTGGCAAAGTGCGTACCTAGCTGTCTGACTCTGAACCAAAACCCCAGCATAGCATATAGACCAAAAATGCTGTTAGCAAGGTCCTCGTTGGCTCCCAGGGGCTACAACCTCTAACCTCTCATTTCACCCCAGGCTCGCTCCCCACAAGTATCAACTCTCCAGGTCTTTTCCTTATTTGAGCCCATGGGATGACTTCCAATTTGGCCAGTCCCCTCCAACACAATGGGTCATTCTCCAATTGCCCCACATGGATTCCCAAAGAGTTGACCCTACACTGACTTCCAGTTCTACTCAACTTGTGCCACATGCTGCACTGGCCATCACTTCTTATGCCATGGGCCTGGGTTTTTCTTCATAGGATTTCTGCAGCACTACTTGACACTGATTCCCAAATGGCTCCCTATAAGATTCACAGTAGGTTATGTCCAAGTCTAGCTGTGGCGGCAGGCCAGTCTTCACTGCCCAGGCCCCTGCCTTGTTTTTGATTAGTGGCGTTCCTGTGTGGCTCTGGCTCCTTCTGATTCCCAACTGGCCCAAAGCGCGTGGTGGCAGTACATCAGCACTTTTTCCCCTTGTGGCAGCTTGAATCTAGTTTGTGACTTTAAAACCTCACTGGGAAATTGTTTTCTAGCTGTTTTGCTTTTTGAGTCATAGAGAAGCTGGAGAGTATGCTGCTTGCTTCTAATCCATCATTTCACTCCTGCTGAACTAAAAAAAAAAGTATCTCTGTTGGTACCTCTTCTAATCATATCCGTTACTTATTCAGAATTGTTTTGTCCTTTATTAACTATTGGGTGTTGCAGATGCTGTTGAAGTCCAGTGTTCCTGTATCTCTCTTCTTTTCCTTCTGGAAGTTTTCTCCAGCATCAAGGAAGTTTATCATAAAAAGAAGTTTATCCTAAATGTATTAGACTATCATTTAAAGCTCCCCATAAATGGATTCTGACCTGTCCTTCCAGGTTCTGTTGTCTCACACATAGGCCTTATACAGAAATCCTTTAGGTCCTCTGGTCTAAATGGAAGACTTGTGATCCTTAAAGCATCTCACTACAGGTCATAGTCACCATACAGGTTAACTTGCATAAGGACAGAAGGCACCACAGTGATTAGCACACATCATTGGGGCTGCACACTACAGTAAGGGTAAGGTCCCAGACTCCCCTAACTGCTGCACCCTGTCAGAGGAGGGTGATACATAATAGTCTTTTTTTTTCCAAATTTTTTTATTGTGATTAGGTGGTTACATAATTTCCCAAATTTCACAGTATTGTGGGATAGTGATGATCAGTTAAAGTCATAAACACATTCTAACTTTCCTGGAGCAAATTGTCTATCATGGTCTATAACATTTATGAGTTCTGTGAGCTTTGCGATACAGTTATTTCTTCCACATTGGGTGGTATGTACATTTCTTTTGTTTTGCATAGCATCAGCTGTTCCCTCTTTCCCACTTGTTCCCTCCCTCCCATCGCTGCCATTGTGTTGCTTAGTTCATTTTGATCAATGTCCAGTGCAGCTGATGGGTCCCACTGTTACATATTTTCCCCTAATTCCCTCTAGTTCTTTGTTGTCTTCCTGGTTCCCCTCTGGTGTGCACATATATACCATACATGTGATCAGCAGCATGGGGTTATTTAGTAGTGATTCGACCACATAATAGTCTTTTGAACAAAAAAAAAGAAGATGGTATAGTTGATGGATTTGACAACCAATATGTCTGCCACAAACAGATAGTTGAAAAGTTGAAGGAGGAGGAGGAGGAGGAAGAAGAATAGGAGGAGGAGGAAGAGACAATAGATGGTCATCAAATTCAACACAAGATGCTTGAGATATGCAAGTGGGCATATGAGTTGAGTTCTCTGATGTTTAGTCCACTATCAAACATTGTGTGTGTCCCATCCTGGGAACCCCTCCCCAGTCCTTGCTTTAGACATCCCAAAGATGGCCCCAAGCAGGCCAAAGGAACCATATGGAGACATTGTCAAGGCCTTCAGGCCCTTGCTGTAACTGCTCCAGCCTGAATAAATGTCACAAGTGTACCATTCCTTGTTTTAAAAAGGCCATCAACCCCAGCTTTAAAGTCTCCTTGCAAAGCCTTGAGCTGTGAGTTCTAACTTTGGTCTATGTACTCACTCCCTGGGTTTTGTCAGGCATATGTATTTCGGTGCCACCTGGATGCAGAAGATTTCTCCAAATAAGACATATTAACCAAACATTTTCGTGGAAGGTTTGGGAAACACCTCTGGCTGCCAGAATTTAGAAGGTTGAATACAGATATATTTCTGGTGCAGTCATAAATTCATTCCAAGATATATTGAAAGAGTATTTTTTCCTCCCTAGTTGTTTGCTTCAGAATATTGGTCCCTAGAGAACAGGTGTTTTTCACAACTCCTTAGACGCCCATAAAGAGTGATGGAAAAATGCAGCCTGGCATCACATGTGAAACTCAAACCCACTGGAATCCATTTGTGTATCTGCCTTAATTTAGCAGGGTTATTATTTCTCCTGGGCTGGGGGTGGAGGGGTGTTCCATATACTTCTCCCCTAGCTTGACTCCGTCTTCAGGGAGAAGGAACAGTGTAAATCCTTAAGCACATTGCTCTTCAAGGAAGATATGCATGCCTCCCCGCTCCAAGAAATGACAGGATATTTCCTTCTGGAAAGAATGGCACAGTCTGGAGCAAGGTTCAAGTGCACCAGTCTTCGTTCATTCTGGGAACACTCAGAGATTGACTGGATATGACATTTGAGAGCCTGGATTTCATTCCTTATGATCTGCCATTTTTCCTAGCAATGAAGAACCAAAGACAGACTGTTTGAAATGTCTTGTGTGTCTTGTGTGTCTGTCTCTACCCTTCAGGAAGGATGGATAATAGACCTTCCCTGGCTCTGTGCTCCCAGTTAAAAGGTTTACTAAAGTCAATGATTTATGTTGGAATGTTATAAGATAACCTTTCTTCCCTAGCACTGTCTTATCAGGCTGAAGCCCACAGTCTTCAGCTATGAGTTAGCCCTTCCCAGTGGCCTCCATGATCTTCTCTAGATTTAACAAGATTGGGCTTCTCCTTGGTTCAGCTGTAGGAGGAAAAAGAATGACCCTTCAGAATATACCAGAAACTATGGAAGTGCTGTGACTTTTGTCATAGGTGATGATATCACAAAGGTGTTATCACAAAGACATCACCTGCTTCTCTACAGCCTAGCAATGATCTACCAGCTGGCCTGGATTTTGTTCCTCCTGTTCACTCCAGTGGAATCTAACTCACCCAGCCATTTATTTATTTTTGTTTATGTGGTACCAAGGAATAGAACCCAGGGCCTATTGTATGCTAGGCAAGCACTCGACCATCAAGCCACATACCCAGCCCATCACCCAGCCATGATGGAAAAACTGAGTGGAGACCTTGCGTAGACATGAGAGACACCAGAAAAATGTGACAGTTGATGATAGTAGTGGCTAGTACAATATTACTTCCTTAAATGTTGTCTTTGTGTACAGTAAGAGGAGGATAAAAGATTTTCCCCTAGAATTTTACTATATTAGAAGCCAAATAAAAAGCTGGGCATGGCATGAACTTGTAGTCACAACACTCAGAAGGCCAAGGCAAGAGGATGGCAAGTTAGAAGCTAGCCTGAGTTATATAGTGAGACCCTGTCTCAAAATAATACTAATTTAATATAGCTATTGATCCTGGCATCAACACTCCCCAACAGAAACTGGAAGTTTGAGTGCTGAGTATGCCTTACAGCCTCATTTTCAGCTAAAGAAAGGGGTGCCAGGGGTGACTTGACTGTCACATGATGTAAGAAGCTTCACTGTGAAATAGTAAATAAAGCATGGTCCAAACTATTGAGCAGGCTGAATAAAGCATCTCTTCCATATCATCATTTCCATTTGGTAGCAGCTGAATTTCCTGACTCTGGGAGCCCAAGTTGCCATCCATGAAAGGGAGATAAACCCCTTAAACTATAGTAAGGAGTGCTTATTTCTCCAAGAGCTGAATGTTTGTCAGCTACCATTGCCAGATGTGGCTACAGATGTCTACGTCCCTCTCTTCTATGTTTCCTTTGTCTTAAAGTACAGACACAAACAACAGACTATACTGGTAGCTGAAATGGACTGAAACCATCTATCATTATAATAATAATTACATGGGCAGAGTCAAGCATAAAAGGCCAAACAAGTTGAAAAGCTGAAGGCAGATTCTGAAGGACAGCATGGTTGGTAGACAAGTGGAGGAAGGAAGCTTTCATATTCCATTTCTTGCTGGTCTACCTTCACAAAAAAACAAAACAAAACAAAACAAAACTTCCATGACTTCAAAGTTCTGGAAGAAACTTAGCCTTTAGGTTTTACATTGACTCTTACTTCAGCATCAGATTTTCACCTCTTCTCCCTCCTTTCTCTGCCTGTGGAAAATAAATACACTTGGTTTCTATATACACAAATGATCATAAGACCAAATAAAGGACACAGAAAAATCACACCATTGCTTAGAAGACTCCTTGCCTGGTTTTTTTTTAAAGATCCTGGACACATGGACAAAAGTCCTTTTTAAAGCTAATGCTATGCAACATTTTACTATATTGGTTTATCAAGAATAAACTACATGTAGTAGCTTACTAAATATGTGTCAAATGTAATAACACTTGGATTTAGGTAAAGGAGAAATCAAAAACAGTGGATAGATAGTGGAGAGAAATGGTCAATAAATATATAGTGAATGGTAATGAGATCCTGAATTCAAATCTTAGAGTTCTACCACTTAGAGTTCTCTGCCTTTAGATATTGTATCACTTCTCTGTGCTTTAATGTACTCATCTACAAAATGTAGGTTATAATTTTGACAATGTCATTTTAAGAAAACAAAAATTAGTTATATTTCAAACTACCTACTTAAAGTACTGGTAAGGAATTACAACCTATTCATAGCTGAGAAGTTAGAATATTCAGACATTCTAAGAAAAAATATTAGAAGAAGACTACTAAATTAGAAACTCCCAATGCTTATTGCTGAAATCATTGCAGTTGTCTGGTGCACTAATAAAAATTCTTTGTAAATTTGCTAGTATAGGCTAAAGTTTGCAGACTAACAAGTGATGTCTCCTACACCTGGTCACTTTAGTTAAGATTGAGCTACAAGAAGACAAAAGACTGTTCTCAGGAAAATCCTCAAGTGGTTTTTGCTCCTTACAGCACTGGAAAGACACAGAGTTCACCTTTGTGCTCTCATTCCAAGTCTTGGCTAATTGTTCTGACAGGAAGTACCTTAGGATGCCATTGTGAGGATTAAATGGGGTAACTCATGCAAAGCCCATACACAGTATATGGGAAACTCATAGTTAGAATACTGCTAAAGTTATTCAAACTATGAGTTTCCCTACTTGAGTCAGTCCCACTTAATAATGCCCTACAATGGATTTAAAGCAAAGGTCAAGGATGTTACCATTAGCATTGTCTTTTCTCTTCCAATTAGAAAAGGTTCTTCACTGTTAAATCAGAAGAGAATTAAGACCTTATCTACTTTGCAGTTTCATGCCCCATGAAGCTGGGAGTGAAAGGAATGTATTTTGAAGGGAAGAGACGGTGACGATATTTGAGTAACAGAATCCCAGACCCCACACTTCCACATCCAGTTGGCCCTTGAGTTTCTTAAACCATCTTCTCATCCTCACTCTTGCCTGGAGTGTTGGAACAGGTTCCGCACAGCAGTAACTATTCCCTGCTGTGCCTCTTATAATGTCTCCTCTTCATCCTCCCTTCAGCCACCAGACCTGCAGCCTATCACACGGACCAAGTTATCATTCTCTTCTACCCAAACCCTCCAAAATGACCTCTTCCCAACATATCAGCATCCAAGACCATCTAATCCCAACAAATCATTTTTAATCTAATTTAACTGTCAAGGTGATGTACAGAGGGGTTATGGTTATATCCATAAGGTAGTGAGTACATTTCTTATCAAACATTGTTACTCCCACCCTCGTTTTTCTCCCACTTTCCCTCCCCCTCAACTCCCCCCAATAAATTATTTCTACTCATCTTCCTGATGCATCCTGCTGCCTCCCCTTCTGACTACCTCAGAAGTATCTTTCTGGGAATTCTCACTGTCCACTTCTCCTCACAAATACCCTCCAGCCCATTGTTATGATTTTAATCTTCAGTGTTCCTCAAAGGCCCAGGTGTTAGAGATTTGACACTCAGCTTGGCTCTACTGAGAGGATCCTGGCTAAGGCTTAGCAAATTTACCTCTCTATCTCTTAGGATACTGGCCTAGAGTGCATTGCTCAACCTCTCATTGGAATGAGGGTGGAAAAATAAACACGTTTCTGGCTGGCTGATGACATCTTTCCAACCTAGTCCCTCCTTCTGTGTATTTCTAAGGGAAGAAATCTCAATATCAAGTCCACTCTTAAGTACTTTGGCTCCACCAAGTATCTTTCTACCTCTCCAACTCCAAACTCTTATGAAAAACCAATCATGTTCAGTGTCCTAGGGTGAAAAGTAAGGTAAAATGATGTCACTTTCCAAGAAGCCAAGAAATAAAAACATTATAAGGGAAGAAATATTTCTTGAGAGGAACATGGCGTCAAAGCCTGCTATTTTCAGATAATGGAAATGATATACATAGCAAGATGGTAAATGATGTTGGCTTAAGGTTTCCAATAATGCCCATAGTGCAAGGGATAGAGGAAGAGCGATTTCCCTGAACATGTTTATTGGGGTCCTCACTGAGAATACTGGAAAGAACACAAGAGATCAGAGGTTCCATGTCGTCACAGGCTCCTTTTCTCCCTAACCCCCAGCCCAGGACTATGGAAATAGCTACACCATCTACCAGCTACGCCTGATCTTCAGCCATAAACCCAGAGAGTGGGTCCTGGATAATATCACAGGAGAGGGGAAGCTACTAAGAAGCCCACAGCCAAGTGAAGTTTATTTTTCCTTTGTATGTCTGTAAATAAATGGCTTCAATTTTGGAAAACATACATCTGGAGCATGGTCATATTGCCAAACAGACAGCGCCTCGTCACAATATGACAACAGCGTCCAGAAGGTTGTCTGTCTCTTTGTGTGAAATGTTGTTTAGGAGGTGCCTGGTGGTTCAGAGCACGGCGAGTGTGTGAACACATTAAATCTTAGGCTGGGACCAGCCAAGGATATGTGCAAGCATTTACTACTAACATTCCTCTTTTCTTTAGGAAATTGAACTTGACATATTTGTTAAACAAGCTCTGTGAAATGCTTCATTATAGAATTCTTTGGGGCAGTACTGAGGCTCGAACTCAGGGCCTTGTGCTTGCTGAGCAGGCACTCTACCACTTGAGCCATTCTTCCAGCCCCTTTATATGTTGGTTAATTTTGGAATAGGATTTTGCTTTTTGCCAAGGCTGGCCTGGACTATGATTTTCCTGTTTGTGCTTCCTTTTGTTGCTGGGATGATGGGCCTGGGCCAGGGTACCCAGATATTGGTTGAGATAGAATCTGCATAACTTGTATGCTAAGGGCTGGACTCAAGCCATCACCCCCTGATCTCCTTATTATAAAATCCTTAAAAGCAGAAAACTTGACAACATATACAAAATAGATGTTGATTCATTTTATATATATAATCTTATATAATATATAAATGTAATATATAATTTATAATAGAAACAAGGGTATAATGTAATATACAGTATAATATATAATGTATAATATATAGTATAATGTATGATACATATAGAATATTTATGGTATAGGTTGACCCACTGTAACAATGAGATGTGCAGGACACTATGTTGAAAACAAATTTTACAACTTCTGGGCGGGGGGGTGAGGAACGAGTTGGGGAGGTAGAGAGGGAAGGGATGGTAGGGGAAAAACAAAGGAGGAGGTAACAATGTTAGATAGGAAATGTACTCATTATCTTACTCATGTAACTGTAACCCCTCTGAACAGTATCTTTACAATAAGAAATATATATAAAAGAATATTTATGGTATAATATATACTAAGTTATATACTAAGTTAAATTATAGATATAAAATATACTATTAAGTTATAGTATATAAAATATACTATAGTATATAAAATATAACTTATAGTATATTTTATATACTATACTATATATACTATATATACCATAAGTTATAGTATATTTTATATCTATTATGTATGTGTAATATACATATACATATATTGTATCTAATACATATATTATATTTAATATTACATATACATAGATGCTACATATGTCACACACATACATTTTTAGAAACACTATCATGTCCTTCAGAAATTGTTTTTCTGAGTTACATGCCCAATTAGTACTTAACCAATAAAATCTGCAGGGTTGATTACAGATATAGAATATAGAATATTAGAATATTTTAATATAGAATAACAACAAAATGCTGCCTATACAGAATATACCCTTATTACTGAATCACAGAATAATAGCCATAAGAGGGGCCTTTGAAATCACTTTATTCTGACTCTTCATATTGAAGCTAAACTAAAACTTAGTGAAGTAAATTGTGCCCATTTCTAATACTTCAAAGTATATTGCCTGAATAGTGTAATGTTAAATGGGGGACTGATCAAAGAAATAGAAAAATCTCAGAATGAGCAAGTACTTCTACAAGTCTTGGCTTTCCCAAGTCATCTATTTAGTGTGACAATTTGTATAGTCATCACAGTTAATTTCTCCTTTTGTTGAAAAAAAAAACCCTCAAGATCTGAAGGAGGAAGAAGTAGGAGTTGTGTGGGAGAGAAGTTTGTTTTTCTTCTTTCAAATCCTTTCATATTCTTTTCATAGACTTCGAGGTGCCCTCGAGATCCACAAGAATCTCATGTGAACTGGAATAATGTTCCCTACTTCAGGAGACTCCTGCTGCTTTCCTTTTTATCTTTCAGCCTTTGCTGTGTAATTGACTGTCATCATTGTTCAGAGACAGTTCTGAAAAACCCATGGCCCTTATGGGGGAGGGAGGGAGAGTAGGAGAAAATTAAGGGAAGGACTAACAAGGTTGACAACAAAAATGTACTTATTACCTTACTTATGTAACTGAAACCCCTCTGTACATCACCTTGACAATTAAAACAAACAAACAAATAAACAAAAACCCCATGGTCCCTCTCCCACACTAGTAGGGAGGAAGTAATTTGGGGAAATTCAGAATGGCAGGCTATGTGAGCAGTCAAGTATGGTGGTTAGGCTGCAGTAAGGATAGATAGTTGCTAGCTGGGGCAGAAGGAAGACTCAGCCCCAGCTATTCAACCTGGTGATGTCTATATTCCATCAAACCCACTTTACAGATGGGATATTGTAGGCAGAGAAACTTCCTTGACATTTTGAGTCAGGATTGGGACTTCTAAGTTCTCCTGCATTTCTGAGGGAACAGCTAGCCTTTGTGTTCATTAGGGGGAAAAAAAGTTTTAAAAATTATCTAGAACAATTATTGGTCAAGCTAAGTAAACTTACCAAGGTTGTGCTCCAGGAAAGCAGGAAGGTAGAGGGGAGAGGGCATGGGGACATTCTCTACAGCTGAATGAGGGGACTCTGGACAGTGGCTTGTGAGTGGAAGATGGAGTTGGAAAGAGGAGTGGACCAAGGACACAGAGCAAAAGTTTAGGAAGCTTTGGAGCTTTTCTATTTTAAAGCCTTCAAAAGATATGTATGGTACACATATTGTGTTTCTATTAAACTCATCAACAAGCTGAGAGTGCTATTCAAATATCCTTTTATGGATCATCTAAGGTGCTAGTGCATGGTAAAATTATTTTTAAAGCAATCTGCACAATTGAGATGAAGAACTGAACTGGAAATTAGGAAGACTAGTGTGATTTATTATCAGGATCTCCATCCACTCATTTATCCATCCTTGTAGTTTACAAAAAGCATGACTGCAAATAAGTTGATAGATCACCAGAGTTCATTAGGATATCATTTCTCTTACATATCAATAGATACTTTGGGCCTTAAAGTTCTAAGGACTATGTTTTACTAACAGTAAAAGTTATACAATTGTTACTCCATTTATTACTGTTCCTCAGGTTATATGCTGCAGATGGGAGTGGCCATGTAAGTCTACCTCAGCCATGTGACTGGGCTCTACCCAATAGGATGTGAGTGAGGTATACCATTGTAGGCCTGCTCTAATTATTGCTCCTCCTCCATTCTGACTGAATAGTGAGGTTTGTGCAGACCAAGGCAAGGGCAGAGGCATGAAATAGAAGGGAAATGGATTTGTGAGGGACCACATGGAAGAGATTTCAATGAGCTAGTTCTTCTGACAGTGTGCAAGTGCATTCTGCACATTGTGACTGAGATTTTAAATAAAAAATTATGATAAACTTCTACAAATTTGGGTTTTGTTGTTTTATTTTGTTTTGTTTTTGCCAGTCCTGGGGTTTGAACTCAGGGCCTGGGCATTGTCCCTGAGCTTCTTTGTGCTTCTACCACTTGAGCCATAGCACCACTTCCAGCTTTTTCTGAGTAGTTTATTGGAGATAAGAGTCTCATGAACTTTCCTGCCTGGGTTGGCTTCAAATAATGATCCTCAGATCTCAGCTTCCTGAGGTTTTGAATCAGGTTTGATCACATGAGTAAGTGTGACAGGATGTAAGATGTGAGTGTGCGGCATATTGGGTCATTCTGTCCCAAAGAAGAAGGCAGGAATGTGAGTCTAGAGAGTCAGTCTAGAACCTGGATTCAACTCAAGGAAGCAGCTGGCATGAGAAAAGGTGGTGGGCTTCATAGTTCAGGAAATGGAGGCCCAGTAGTAAGAATCCCAGCATGGAACCCAAGGCAGGAAGCACAGTCAATGGGGAAATAGAACTTAAGGGGGAAACTCAGCCAAAATCAATCCTGAGAGAAATCTAATCCTTTTCTGGAACATGCTAATACAACAAGGTTTCCAGACACCAGACCTTGTATCACACTTTCAAACCACTGAGCAGCACTTACAGAACTGGCTTTTCTTCATGAGTTTTTAATTAGAAAGAGAAAGAAAGAAGGAAAGAAACAAAGAAACAAAGAAAAAAAGAAGAAAAGAAAGAGAAAGAAAGAAAGAGAAAAAGAAAGGTAGGAAGAGGAAAGAAAGAGAGAAAGAAAGGTAGGAAGAGGAAAGAAAGAAAGGAAAGAGAAAGAGAGAAAGAGAGAAAGAGAAGAGAAATCAAAAACATTTTTAAAGTGGGAATGGGAAAAAGTACATTTTAGTTTCTTCTTTGTCATATTTTAATAAGTGTGTGTTGTTGTTGTTGGATATTAAGTTCAATAATAACCATTTCCTTCCATGGCAGGAAAGATTAGAGAAGAAGGGATTTGTCCCACTCAGTTCTTCATATATGTCTTAGGGACATGTCTTAGATAGATATAGATCCACATTCCTTGGACACTGGGCATTTCTTGCTATCATATATTTTATCTGCCTTTTGTAAAATTATTGTTTGTTCATTCACCCAACTAGTACTGAGTTCTGCTTCTGTGTTCCCACATACTGCAGAATCTTAAGGAGGTAGTATCCAAAAAAAAAAAAAAATGGTAAGAATATATTACTTCCCCTACCACTAGGAACCTTTATTTCATTTAACTAATGCTCATTAAGCCCTTTTCTGGGTCACACTCTTTTGGCCCAAGGATGAATAAGGATTTTACAGACTAACTGATGGGCAGATGAAGAAATAAGCAAGTATTCAAAATGGCAAATTTCCAAATGCCATTTTGGTACGTGTTACCACCAAATAGGGCCGGTTCCTGTGTCATCCTGCCATGGTGTGCCGTCTGGAGCAGCAAGGTCTCCACAGCAGTGCTTTTGGAGTCCACCTGGACCTGGAATATCTTGCTAAGGTTAATAGAATGATAACAAAGAAAACCATTAAAATGATTAATCCACCTAAAATTAAGTATGCATGTATGACTCATTCAAAATGAACAATGCATATGTGTATCATATAATGGAAAGACACAAACCTAACTGCAAAAATGAAATTTGCAGTGTTTGGGACTACTTACTAGATTTTCATAAATTAAGTTCTCCTTGGCTAGTGGGGCATAATCTGAAACCTAGTCATTTTGCGATTCCATAGACATCTGGAGCAGCTTGGGGGAAAGATATTGAAAGCACACAAAGAGACCTTCCTGGCACGTCAGATCTCTGTCCATTCTCCACTCTAGTAAATCACTTCAATAGTAAACACCAAAATAGCAGAACTGAATGAGCCTCCCAGAGTTTAAGCATTTGATTTCGTCAAATATTCCACTTAGTCCTTTCTGCCCTTAAATCCTCAATCTATGGAGAGAAAGCTTGTGGCTCTTAAGACATGTCAGTGACATGGAGATTGGCATCTTGATGTTGTCTATCTTCTGTGGTTCTCCCCATTTCTAACGGTTAATTCTGCAGTATAAACCTCTAGGCTTTTAATTTCTCCACTTGTGAGAGATTAACAAGAAAGGTCTATGCAGAGGAAGAGGGACAGAGAGAGGGAGAAAAAAAGTGGGAGGGTGAGGAACAGACCACTAAGCCGAGGAACAGACCACAAAGCACGTAGTGGGGCTGACTCTCAATTTGGAGTGAATGTTTCCAGAAACTGTTTAAACATGATAGAAATAGGAATTGTGGACCTGAGAAAGCCATTGACTGCCAGAAGACCCCTTCATTCTTGCCTTAAAAAACTCATATAGCTAGTGAGGCATTCTGATTTCTTTCCACGGAGGGAAATCTGGGAACGTTGGATGTTCTTAGGGCCTGCCTGAAGCTAAAATTCCATGTAAACATTATCATCTCTCCATTTGTCCATCCTTGTCCATTTGTCCATTCAGAAGCATAGAGTGGCTGCTTCCAGCTGGAAACATGCATAAGCCTCATTATTTTGCATCTTGGAATGTCCTTTTTCTGTCTCTGCTTTAGGATGAGGAACCTGTCTACCATGATAACTTAAAGCATCAGTTCAAACTTAAGGCATCATCAGCGACTCAACACTGCCCTCCACTGGTTGGCACAGAAACACCTAATCCTTTTCTCTCCAAACCTTGGCCATTTCTCAAGGTGGGCAGTGAGTCCCAAGCACGTTAGCATGAACTATTGGTTGAATTTAAAGTGATTTTTGATCCACCTTCGAGTGGGTATGTATGTAGATTCAACCAGATTCTGCTCCACCATTATGCTCTAGATGTGCATCTATGCACCCTTGGTACTTCAAACCACAGCACAACTCATCACCACTAACAGCAGGTTTGGAAGCTCGTGGTTGAATTCATGAAGAGAGAACTGTGGGTCACTGTTTCCACATGCTAGTATTACTAATGGCAAATTAATTGCCAAGAGATTTACTATTGCCTTCTAAATGCTTCAAACTCCAATTGGCCATTGTAATCCCATGTTTAATTGACTGAGAGAACCTTATCTACAGACTCACTCTGCTCATGTTACCTTGTCTTGTTTGTCTGCCAACAGGCCAGCAAAGAAAGACTACATTCATCAATACTACCAAGGGCCTGCAGAATTTCTCCAGCAAGGACACAAGGTTTGAAACCAATCAGAGTTTCTTGAAGAGGTGCAAGGCAGAGTTAACAAGTATTTCTCTGCATCTTGAAAAACAAAACAAAACAAAACAAAAAGCCCATTACTTTCCTGGAATCTGTTTACTGCATTACAATCCAGAGTAGCCCCTAGGAATTCAGATACTTGTTGATTTTAAAAGAAGCATAACTAAGGCCTCTCTATCCAGAAGTGTACATTACAATTAAAAAGTAATGGACAGAATCCAGGTGTGGCAGTAAAAACCTGGAATCCCAACACTCAGGAAACTGGAACAGAATTGTGAAGCTAAGGCCAGCCTGGGTTACATGGTGAGTTGGAGGCCAGCGTAGGCTATAGAGTTGAGGACCTGTTTCAATAGAAAGAAAGAAGAGGAGAGGAGAGGAGAGGAGAGGAGAGGAGAGGAGAGGAGAGGAGAGGAGAGGAGAGGAGAGGAGAGGAGAGGAGAGGTGAGGAGAGGAGACGAGAGGAGAGGAGAGGAGAGGAGAGGAGAGGAGAGGAGGAAAAGAAAAGAAGGAAGGAAGGGAGTGAAAGAAAGGAAAGAAAGAAGGAAGAAAAGGAAAGAAGAAAAGAAGTGTGAAAAAAGAAAGAAAGGGAGGGAGGGAAAGGAAAGAAGAAAGGAAGGAATGAAGGATTAATTTGATTGATAGAAAACATTATTTGGAAATATTTGCCATTGGATCCTAGTAAACACAGTAGGTCAAAAGGCTAATGAAACACCCGAAATCCTAGCTATTCAAAAGGCTGAGATTAGAGGATCTTGATCTGAAGCTAGCAGGAACAGAAAAGTCTGTGAGACTCCATCTCCAATTACCCAGCAAAATGCCTGATTGGAGGCATGGTTTAAGTGGTAGAGAGCCACTTGTGAGCAAGCAAGACAAGCAAAAGCAAGAGATCCTGAGTTCAAGCCTCAGTATAAAACAAAACAACAACAACGAAAAATTCAACCGATGTTCCTCACTGTGGAGAAAACTGGAGCCCCAAACAAGGCTCTCAGATAGCAAACCCGTGCTCTTTGTATCTAGCGTTTAAATAGTCTATATCAGTAGTCATGTATTTTAATACAAAATTGAAAATTATATATTTGCCAGACATATAAAAAATCCATTAAAATGACTTTGGCAGATATGTTGGCCGCTTTGCTGCTCTTAAAAATATATTTTAACATTTTAACTAACTTTTGAAAGTTCAAGTCTCAAAAACAAACAAAAATGCCAATAAGAATAAAAAGAGAAATAAAAAAGGCAGAAAGAGAAATGAATATGGTGTCTCGGGATGCATTCTAAATTAGAAGGTACTTAAACAAAATGATTATATTGAAGATTTTTTAATGGAATCAATTGTCAGATTCTCACTTGATTCAGCATGTCAAGAAGTTTGTCTACCTGCTTGACGATGTAAGTGTGACAATGATAATACTAACTTGATGAAAAGCCATATAAACCTTTGCCACTTTTCCCTCACCAACTACCAGGCCCCTAGGAAATATTTTTCATGCTATCTCTACCTCATACCAGATATCTAGAAATGTAAAACCTAAGAAATCAATTTTTATGTGTTTAGATCAGAGAGACAGAGACAAAACAAAGAGGTTTCTCTCAATCTGTTTAATATTTATATATATATATATATATACACACACACACATATATATATACATATATATGTGTATATATATATATATATATATATATATATATATATATATATATATATATATATATATATATATATGCACCTGGGGAACAAACATTTCTTTCTGGCTTAACCCAAAGGCAATCACATTAGAAACACTGTAGGCATTGGGGATGATAAAAACGGATCTGTGGTCTAACCCATTGCATAATTTTCAGTCTAAAATTACTTTACACAGGACATAATGACCCCATCAGTCAACCTATCATCTGGCTGGTTAAATGAAGTAAGAAAATAATCTTAGCTGGTCTCAGAGGAGTGAGAATTCAACTGCTGGAGGGGCTGAGATTTCCTAAGAATTTGCTCTAGATCTCTGACAGGCTGGCCAACATTCAATCTTACCTTCAGTCTCCTCAGGAAAGGCCATTCAGGCCAAGGGAGAAACTGCTTTCGATGAAGCCTGTAATTCAAGATGGAAACACTTAACATAGCCAAAAAAAAAAAAAAAGATTGAATGCATAGTGATTGTGCCTAATGAGGCAGCCTTACTCAAAAAGTCCTCTCCAGGCCTCAGCCGAAAACTCTCACTAAGTGTCTTTGAAACAAAGATACTGGGGCGGAAAGTCAGTGTTCATTGAAGAAATCACAGCTGCATAAACAAAGGTTGCTTGTTGGAAGAAGAAAATATATAGCATTTGTCAGGGAAAAAGTACACACCTGTTGACTGTTTGTAACACAGTGCCATACTTCATAATCCTTTGAGCCAGGAAGCAACTTGGTTGTGATGTTTGGGGATTACATTTTTCCGTTTTTAATTTGTTTTTTTATTCTCTTTAATTAGTTGTTCAAAGGCATTTCAATTGAGCATGTCAGTTTATGAGTACAATGCATCTTGATCAATGTCACCATGGGTTTTGGAGATTTTTTTTGTTCAGTCATGGGGCCTCCACTCTGGGCCTGGATGTTGTCCCTCAGCTGTTCAGCTCAAGGCTAACACTTGACACATAGTACCACTTCCAGCTTTTTCTGCTTATGTGGTGCTGAGGAATCAAACCCAGGGCCTCATGCATGCAAGGCAAGCACTCTACCACTGAGCCACCTTCCCAGCCCTGTTTTTGTTTTTTGGGTTTTGGGTTTTTTTTGAAGTCTTACTGTTTTATTTCCCATTTCAAGAGTAACTTAACCTGTGTTCCTTCTAGATTTATGTGGATGTTGGGGAAGGGGAGAAAGCTAGACTGATGGATCCAACATCGTTTTCTCCATTTTCTCTGAAAGACAAGTTCCCTTAAGAACAAAAACCTGAATTTTCTGGAGAATTTCTCTGGTGCTGCGCCTTCCCTCCAGAAGCTACGCTTCCCCATCACAACCAGGTCTAGAGATTTAGCACTGCTTCTAGCAATGTCACCTGAATGTAAAAGTCCATATAGAGATAAAGCTGGCTCTACAAACAACTCAGAATTTCCATCTTTTAAAAGAAGCCTGGTGTGCCAGGCATACGTGACTCACACCTGTAATCCTATCTACTCAGGAGGCTGAGATCTGATGATCATTGCTCAAAGCCAGCCCAGGCAGGAAAGTCCTTGAGACTCTTATCTCCAATTAACTACCAAAAAGCCATAAATGGAGCTGTGGCTCAAAGTGGTAGAGTACACGCCTTGAACACAAAAGCTCAGGGATAGTTGGGCACCTAGAGCTTGTAATCCTTGCTATTCAGGAGACTGAGATCTAGCCCAGGTAGGAAAGTCCATGATATTCTGATCTCCAATAAGCTACTCAGAAAAAGCCAAAAGGGATACTCAAGTGGTAGAGTACTAGCCTTGAGCAAAAGCAACTCCAGGACAGGACCCAAAGTCCAAGTCCAAAGAGCAGTATCACACACACACACACACACACACACACACACACACACACACACACACACACACACACACACACACACACACACACACACACACACACACACACACACACACACACACACACACACCAGCACAACAAAACTATAATATTTCTACTGTCTAATATTGCCCTTGTTTTCAAAAAAGAAACCAAAATTTAACAACAAAAAGATAAGAAAGGTTAGCATAAAAATCTCCAGAAAGGACAGAGCCTTCTAGTGACATGGGACAATTGACCCTGACATTTCAGTTCTTTCCATTTCACTGCTGAAAGTTGAAGATGACTTGTCCACTGGCATTTGAGAATCACTGTATTAGGAGAAAGGCCATAGAGAACCTTACAATCAATGGATTTCATCTGTGTCTCAGCAATCTGTAAGGGTTTTAGAGGAACCTCAGGAGGAATTCAAATACGGTAATTATTTTAGCTTATTTAAAAGTTTGGCAAATTCTATATTAAATATCCCAAGAGTCTTAAATCTTTAAACTCTATGGAATTTCAAAGAGACTAATGATGTTTTTCTTTGAATGACATTGACCCTAAAAATTAATTTTTAAAAGTACTATTCCTACAGAGAGGATGCCAAATAGTTCAGAGTATCTTGTGGTGCCAGTGAAGGCACTGAACTTTTTCTGGTGGTTTCACATCAGAAAGTGTGTGCACGTGTTCGCAGGCTTGTATATGCATTTGCATGCCTGCATGTAAGTTTCATGTACAGGTTGCATGTGTGCAGAAATGCTCTGTATAGGTGTATGTGTGTATGAGCTCCAAGTAGGGAGAGCACTGCTTTTGTTTGGGTCCAGAAACCAGTAGCTTACTGCTTTGGTTCTAAATTAGAGGGAAGTGAGGACTTTTAGGCAGAACTGAACTCAGAGGAAATGTTTAGAATGAGAATGGGCCAGAGAGGCCAGAGGAAGACTGGTATGAAGAAGATGCATTCCCCATAGACCCCAAATGAGTCCTCAGGTCTCCACAGACCAAGAATTAGAGTGAGCACTCTCCTATCTGCTTAAAAGAAAAGCTTATAACAGCCTGGAACTTTCTGTTCCTAAAGGATTTCGATGGCTGGCATTTGTGAGAAAGAAACGTACTCACCCGCAAAAGAGTCCTGACAGGGACTTGAAGTGGTTTAGCCCAGGGGAAATATGGGTCTAGGTCATGAGTTTAGCACTGCCATCAATATTACTTCCCAGTATCAGTAGCTCCCAGCCCTGGCTGTGTGGTCTGTGCTGATCATGAGAAGATGAGCCTGATGTTTTGGTGGTGGTGGGGGGGGGGTTGGGTTGGTAGGATCTCAAAGAGGGAAGGCTAGATATTGAGTTAGGGAAAAGGAGCCTGTCCCCACTTCACATTTAAAAATCTGTAACACAAAAGACAATGAGTAACCACTGATATTTTTATTTTGTTTTTATGCCTTTCTTGACAGAACTTATTTTCTTCCTTTTTTTTCAGGAATAGAATCCTACTTTAAATAGAAATGCTACTTGAAAATCTGTTTAAGTAGTAAACTTGGAGCTGGTCTTATGGTGCAGAGAAGGGAAGAGGAGAGCTATCACAGGAGCCTGGGCTCAGACCCAGAGTACCCCTGTGGGCTTCACTAGTCCTGTCTGCTCTGAAAGACTCCATTCAAGACCTCAAGAGATGATCTAGTTCTCACATCTGCTTATTCTGGGCCAACACTATAAAACTTCACTAGTTACATATATACTATATTTTCAAAAGAATTTTAGTTTGTAATGTAGATTTAAAGGCAAGAAAGTCTATAACAAGATCAATAGCTTTTTCATAACTAAGCATAACTGCAAAGCAGTTACAATGCCCTGGATATGCATCCCACGTAGCAAAGACTGATACCATAGCCATGTAGGCAGAAAGGTGTAAACTTAAGTCTATCAAACAAAATGAAATGGCTTTCAGTCAATTGTAATTGAGATTTGGAATTTAACTTGTTGCACTTGCATATAGTACTAGATAATAGTAATAGATTATATAATATATGTATATATATGCATATACTTAGTACATTGATATATAAATAGATACTTAAAGCAATGGATGAAATCTTCACATAGAAGTTGCAAAAGCTGTCGAATTTAGGGAAAAATACACATCTTAATTTTTTTATTCCCAGTCCTGAGGCTTGAACTCAGGGCCTAAACGCTGTCCCTAAGTTTCTTTTGCTCAAGACTAGTAATCTACCCTTTGAGCCAAAAGCTCTACTTCTACCTTTTCGCTTTCTTTCTTTCTTTCTTCCTTCCTTCCTTTCTTCCTTTTCTTTCTTTCTTTCTTTCTTTCTTTCTTTCTTTCTTTCTTTCTTTCTTTCTTTCTTTCTTTCTTTTTTCTTTCTTCCTTTCTTTCTTTCTTTCTTCCTTTCTTCCTTCTTTTCTTTCTTTTTTGTAATTTATTGGAGGTAAGAGTCTCTCAGACTCTCCTGCCTGGACTGGCTTTGAACTGTGATCCTTAGCTCTCTGACTCCTGAGTAGCTAGGATCATAGGGGTGAGTCACCAGTGCCCAAATATACATCTTAATTTTTAAACCTCTTTTTAGGACTTGGTTTGAGTTGCTGCCTAGGAAAAGACAAATCAAAGGTAATTCTTCCTTTGTTCTCTGAGTAATCTACGATGGACATCAGAACTATGGTTTGGAGGTTATGTGGTGTTAAATAGACATTTAATTGGTATATCTGAGTTTTACCAAAAATGCTTAAAACCTTTAGAAGAAGTGTAACAGTAGTTTGAAGATCATCATTTAAAAAACAAAGTTTGTAATTTGTTTGGAATTTAGGTATTCATCATAGAAACTTTAAAGTAAAGTGATAGAGCTATCTTGATCAAAAGGCTAAAGACCTTAGAATGATATGATAAATGAGGGTTGTGTTTTATGGCTCAATCATCTTGAAACATCATGCATTATTCTTCATAAGTTCGATATATTTTTCACAATATATTTCTCACAAATTATACCAAAATTCCCTGGATTTGATTATAATAGAATTTCTAGCAGATGTTTAATTCCACAAAGGCATTATTATCTACTTTAAAATGAAACAGCAAATGTCATATTTTGACCCTTGAAATAAATTCCATTTTATGTTAAAGAGCATGAAATACCATCTTTCATATTAAGAATAATAGAAAACACAAAAATGAGCTGGATGCTGATGGCTCACCATCTGTAATCCTAGCTACTCAGGAGGCTGAGATCTGAGGATTGTGGTTCAAAGCCAATCCTGAAAGGGAACAGCCCGGAAAGGGAAGTCTGTGAGACTCTTATCTCCAATAAACCACCAGGAAACTGGAAGTGGTGCTGAGGCTCAAGTGGCAAGGCACTTACTTACCTTGAGCTCTTCAGAGCTGAGGGACAGCGCCAGGCCGAGAGTTCAAGTCCCACAACCGAAAAAACAAAAAACAAACAAACCAACAAACAAAAACAAAAACAAAAAATGTAGTTTTAAGTAAGATATATATTTTTAAATCTGTACTGAATTTCAACATGGCGGTTTTTCTTTTTTTCTTCTTCTTTAATTTTTATTTTTATTGTAAAGATGATGTACAGAGGGGTTATAGTTACATAAGTCAGATATTGAGTACATTTTTTATTATCAAAGTGATGTGCAGAGGGGTTACAATTACATAAGTTTCTTGTCAAACTTGTTACCTCTTCCCTCATTTTTCTCCTACTTTCTCCCCCGCTCCTACCCCCAAGTTACACAGATCATTTCCAACAGATTGTCTTGTGTATATTGCTGTTGCATTCCCCCAACCCTTGTCCTTTGTTTCATCATTCTGTTGTTCTCCTTCCCTTCCCTTCCCTAATTCAAATAGACGGAGTATATTTCTTTTTGAACAGTGTTACTACCCTCTCCCTCATTTTCTCCCAGGTTTCTCCCTCCCTCTCCCTCAAGTTGTATAGTTCATTTCCAACGTTGTGTCTACTAAGGATCACTGCTGAATTAGTACCTTTTGCCCCACCATTTCTGTGTTTCCCCTTCTCCTACCCAAATCAGATAAACTTATATGCAAGACAAAAGCAGTGATAAAGGGAAAGAAAACAGGAAGAAAGAAGAAAGAACTGCAAAAAATTAAATTAAATTATAAACCTCTTGATTCTACTTCTTGGAGTTCAGTTTGCCCAAAGAAAAGTTCCCTCATGGGAATTTTTCTAATTAGTGAAAAAATACCAGTCTCATCTAGTAGGAGATCAAATATGAAATAATTTTTACTCTAACTTAAACTCTAAAACATGTGAGTAGGTATGAGCAATGGCTGGCCCTGTATCTTCTTGAGAGCACTCATGTCACAAGAGTATTTTGAGAGGTTTCCTGTGAAGTGAAAATGTGGAAATAATAGGATAGTGTCACACTTGGAAACATTAAGCTCATGATGTGTGTTTTAGGCTTGAGGAAGAAGAATTCACATGTACAGCCCAAGGCAAGAGAATGCTTTCTCTTTGGTTTTGTTGACAATATTGGTTGTAGTCATTTTTTTTCACTTAAAACATACAACTGCAGAATTATCCAAATATGAATATCTCCAATAAGTTACAAAAACTTCTATTTTAGGAAATGGACTTCGAATAGAAAAAAATACACATAAAAGTTGCCTCTATGAGTCCTTAGTGTTCCTGTACAACTTGATCCAATCTCAGTTCAGGAAAAGCCAAGACCATTACTCTTAAGTAGTCAGTAGAATTGCATATCTTTCTCTGAGACTGAGACCGAGGAGGTAGATAAAAAAAATTGAAGATTAAGAGACAATGAGAATTAAAAACAAGCCTGTAGATGTGATGTGATTGCTTATCAAAGAACTGTCACATTAGCCCACCCAAACCACTAGGAAATGACATTAAGAGGTTCATGTTCGAGGAGCATTGCATTTTTCATCAACAATCAATCCAACTCATTTGATGAACTCGCTAAGGCAAGACTGGAGATCTCCATTGTTTTCTTCATGTTTGGGATGACAGCTGCAAGTTCATTGTACTTCCTTTCTCTGGGTCCCCCATCACCCATCTCATTTTGTCCAGCACAATGTGCACACATGCACACACACACACACACACACACACACACACACACATACATGCACACACTAAATTTGTTATGTACACAGTGACATGTATAGGGGAAATGATGGTTGCAGAAAGTCTCCTTTGTATCAACTTTAGCCAACACTATTTTCTGTAAGTCATTTCTAGGGTAAGTGAGAATTTGAGTGGTGGCAGGGACAGAGGGAGGAGGGTACTGGAAAGGTCACAAGATATTCTTGTGTTCCACAAATATTCCCTAATGCATCAAAATCTTCATCAAGGCCAGGAAAAACAGTACTGAGTGAAACTTCCATGCTAGAAAATCTTTCTACTAGCCTTGGAAGTGACTTCTGATATATGATTGTAAGCAAGAAGGAAACATGAACTTGCCTACTAGAAGAAAACTTCATAAACTGTAGCTCAGCTTTAAACATCACTGCTATAGAATACAGCACTAAACAAGTCATATCAGATGAAGGTGGAGCTCTTTACTAACATACACAAGGACTTCAACAGCTGACCTGAGGTTCTGACGCGCAGTTAAGTGAAACCAGGACTGAGGTAAATTTTTTGGCTGTAGAATGGAACACTGGGCTGGCTCCCTGATGAGGAGACCCAGATGATACGGAACAATTCTTAGTTAAAGTTCTGCCAAATTAAATGTGTCTTGAAACTCATGGGTCCTGGGGACTTACAGTCATCTCAGACAGATTTACTGCCTAAGAATCTGGCACCAGATCATGAATACAAATGGAAAAAAGGTCCAACTTTTTAAGGGGATTTTAAGACATGAGAGACTGATTCTTACAGGCCAACATTCTGTCTGACACAAGGATCTGAATGACTTTCCACCCCAAATGGCCATCATCTAAATTGAGAAATGAAATCTACTTTGGGGAGAAACTGTGTAAATCAGGAGAATAATTGAATATTTAAATAGAGGAAGAAAGTTGACTATAAAGAAGCAAAAGAAAATGGAACATGGCCAAGGAAAGTTGAAGATATTTCTTGACTTAGTGTATGGAATTCAGTAGATAGGACACAGAATCAGACTATGTGAAAGGGTAGTCATGGACTAGAGAAGGAGCATAGTTACATTTTGTTACTTGCGTACCAGTTCTACTTACAAAATCCTTAGTATGACTCCTACTTTACTCCATTAGCAAATGTGTTTCTACTGCCCAGGAATCTATTCATTACTGTGACTACTTAAAGTTCTTTTTCAAGAAATTTCAAGGATATTCAATGCAATGGACATTAAATGACTCAATTTTTTTCCCTAATTTGGAAAGACGTCCGTAACTTGTCTCATGAAAGTGGCACACATTGTTCAACATGACCGTACATTTAAAAACCAACAGGCTGGATTTGAGTCTCTATAGGGAAGTTGAGGAGGAAGGGTTCACTCTTCAAAGTGGCCTACAATGGCCCAGGTTAGGAAGGTCATCACTTATCAAGTGCTTGCGTGATAACACCTGAGTAAAATGTACTCATCCACTTGATCCTTAAAATTACCCTTTTCACTTTTTCTTGGGGTTTAAGTATTTACTGAATGCATAAAACGTGGGAAACTCCTTAAAACATCTTTTGTTAAAAAAAAAAAAAAGAGCTAATCACATAACACATATTTTGTTCTTCATGGGCTACTATTCTGTGCCAGGCATTACTGCCATGCTAACAGAGCTATGAAAACCAACCCTGGTAATTCTCTCTAGTAAGGATGATCCTAGGTATAATCATACCATGTGGTTGCTACAACAAGTTAGCATGATCTGGATGGCTTAAAACAACAGAAATGGCCAGGCACTTGTGGCTCAAACCTGTAATACTAGCTACTTAGGAGGCTGAGATCTGAGGATCATAATTCAAAGCCAGCCCAGGTTGAAAAGTTCCCATGAGATTCTTATCTCCAATTAACCACCAGAAAACCAGAAGTGGCTCAAAGTGGTAGAGCGCTTGCCTTGAGCACAAAAGAGTTCAGGGACAGTACCCAGACCCTGAGTTCAATCCCCACAACTGACAAAAACAAAACAAAAACAGAAATGAAATATTTTCCAGAGCATTCATCATAAAGGGGTATTGGATCTTGTCAAATGCTTTTTCTGCATCTATTGAGATAACCATGTGGTTCTTATTCTTGCTCTTGTTGATGTGATGAATTATATCAGTTGATTTGTGTATATTGAACCAGCTTTGCATCCCTGAAATGAATCCTGTTTGATTGTGGTATATGATTTTTTGGATGAATTGTTGAAGTCAATTCGCCAAAATTTTGTTGAGAAGTTTTGCATCAATATTTATCAAAGAAATGGGTTTAGGTTCTCTTCCTTTGATGAGTCCCTACCTGGTTTTGGGATGAGGGCCAACAGACACATGAAGAAATGCTCAACCTCTCTAGCCATAAAAAAAAAAATGTAAATCAAAACAACATTGAGATACCACCTCACCCCAGTTAGAATGGCTATAACCAAGAACTCTAATAACAACCGATGCTGGAGGGGATGTGGACAAAAGGGAACACTACTGCATTGTTGGTGGGAGTGTAAACTTGTTCAACCACTTTGGAAAGTAGTATGGAGGTTCCTCAAAAGACTCCAAATAGAGCTCCCCTATGACTCTCAGCAATCCCACTTTTTGGTATTTTCCCAAATGATCACAAACAAGACCATACTAAAGCTACCAGCACAACTATATTTATTGCAGCATTATTTACCATAGCTAAGATATGGAACCAATCCAGATGCCCCTCAGTAGATGAATGGATCAAGAAAATGTGGTATGATGGCTTCATAGAAAGAGTTCGGTAGTGAACTTTCTCTTTCAATTTCATTGAAGAGTTGGAGGAGTATTGGTATGAGTTCTGCTTTGAAGGCCTTGTAGAATTCCGCTGTAAATCTTGTAAATCCCTGTAAATCCTGGTCTTGGGCTTTTCTTAAATGGGAGGTCTCATATTGCTCTTTCTATTTCAATGCTTGATATGGGTGTATTAAGTTGGTTTAACTCATCTTGGTTTAGTTTCAGCACGTCGATATTTGCTAGGAAATTGTCCATTTCTTCCAGATTCTCAAACTTATTAGCATAAAGGTTTGCAAAGTATTCCCTTACAATGTTCTGAATCTTGGTTGTTTCTGTGGTGATATTTCCATTCTCATCTCTGAGTTTGTTTATTTGGGTGTGTTCTCTTCTTTTTCTGATAAGATTTGCTAAGGGTCTGTCAATTTTGTTAATTTTTCGAAGAACTAACTCTTTGTTTTGTTGACTCTTTCTATGGTTTTTTAAAATTCTAATTCGTTTAATTCTGATTTAATTTTAATTATTTCTTTCCATCTACTGGATTGGAGTTTAGCTTGCTGCTCTTTTTCAAGGAGGTTCAGATGTCTCATTAAATTGTTGGTTTCAGATCTCTCCAATTTGTTGATGTAGGAACTCAGAGCTATAAAAACTTGCCTCTGAGTACTGCCTTTTCTGTGTCCTAGAAGACCTGGTGATTTGTATGTTCATTTTTGTTGAATATCATAACATTTGAATTTCCTTTCCAATCTCTTCCATGACCCAGCAGTGATTCAACAGTGTGTTGTTCAGCCTCCATGTGTTACCTGACTTTCTTTGATGGCTTTTGGTGTTGAGTTCTAATTTTATTCCCTTGTGGTCTGGGAGAATGCATGACATAACTTCAGTGTTTCTGAATTTGGACAAGTTTGCTTTGTGACCTAAAATATGGTCTATTTTGGAAAATGTTTCATGTGCTGCTGAGAAGAAGGTGTATTCTGATCCTGCTGGGTGAACTATTCAGTAGATGTCTGCTAAATCTAGTTGTTTAGATCTGTGGTATCTCTGTTGAGTTTTTGCTGAGTTGATCTATCTAGTAGGAATAGTGGTGTGTTAAAGTTCCTAACAATTAATGTCTTTGGATCCATGTAAGATTTGAGGGAAAGTAGTGTTTCTTGGAGAAATTTGGGAGCTCTGCTGTTTGGTGAATAGATATTTAGAACTGTAATATCCTACTGAAGGAGAAATTCCTTAATTATTATGTGGTGACCTTCTTTATTTCTTATCACTAATTTCATTTTGAAGTCTATTTTATTTGATATTAGGATTGCAATTCCTGCCTGTTTGTAGGGGCCATTTGCTTGGTAGATTTTATTCCAGCCTTTCACTTTCAGAATATGTTTGTTTCTATGGGCAAAGTGTAACTTTTGAAGGCAGCAGAAAAAAAGGATCTTGCTTTTTAATCCAACTAGACAGTCTGTCACTTAATTGGAGAGTTAAGTCCATTAATATTGAGAATTAGGACTGAGGGATGTTTGGTAGTTCCTGCCATGTTATCCACTTTCTTGGGTGTGGTGACAACTGGGTTCTTCCTATGGTTCTTGGATTCTCTGGGTGTGTTTTCTTGGCCTTTATTGTGGTCTTGTTGGTTTTCTATGTGTAGGACATCTTTAAGTATCTTTTGTAGGGCTGGTTTGGCGGAGATATGTTGTTTCAGTTTTTCTTTGCTATGGAAGGTTTTTATTTGGCCGTCCATTATGAAGGAGAGTTTAGCTGGGTACAGTATTCTTGGTTGATAGTTGTTTGTCTTTAGGGCATGGCATCCATCATTCCAGGCTCTTCTTGCTTTGTCTCTGCTGAGAAATCTGAAGTGATTCTAATTGGTTTCCCTTTATAGGCGATTGATCTTTTCTCCTTGACAGTTTTAAGGATCCTTTCCTTGGTCTGAATTGATCCTGTGTGGATTATAATGTGATGGTGGGATGTCCCGTTCTGATCTGGTCTATTTGGGGTTCTAAAAGCTTCTTGTATCTGAATAGGCCTATCTTTTTGTATGTTTGGGAAGTTCTCTGCTAGGATCCTGTTAAATAAATTTCCTAGACCCTTAACTTCTGTCTCTAGGTGCTCCTCTACACCCATTATCCTCAGATTAGGCCTTCTGATGAAGTCTTCCAAATGTTGAATATATCTATCATATTTCTTGGATTTGTATTGGATAGTTGTATTATGTTCTTTCTCTATAATAGCTAGGCTGTCTTCAATCTCCGAGATTCGATCTTCTGCATGGTCTAACCTACTGTCAAGACTTTCTACTTGTGGAAAAAATTATAGTAAGTGAAGAAACATAGGTCCCATGGTTTCCCTTATTTGAAATAACTAGTATATATCTGAGACAAGCAGAAAAGCTCAGATAAGATGATAAGTGAAATGAACCCCTAGATAAGCACACAACTGGTTTTTTCTTTCTTGCCGTAGTTTCTAACATATTTCTAAGGTACCACATGATTTTTTTGTTGCTTTGTATGTTCCTACCTATGATATAATTCCTGTTTTCACTGTATTTGATGTTGGTATAATTTGGGGAGCAGAAGGGAAAAAACAAATTGTTTAAATAGGGATACAGATTGGCCCATTGTAACAATGAGATGTACAAGATGCTATGTCGAAAAATGAACTTTACACTTTAGGTGGGGGCAGGAGGGGAAGGAGGGAATGTAGTTGTGGAGATGGGGGGAAGGGATGGTAGGGGAAAAACAAAGGAGGAGGCAACAATGCTTGATAAGAAATGTACTCATTACCTTGCTCATGTGATTGTAACCCCTCTGTACAGTATTTTCACAATAAAAAAAACTTATTTAAATTGCTCATGCAATTCCTGTATTACTCTTTGACTGTTCCCAGCCTGCTCACGCAATTCCTGTGTTAATCTTTGATTGGCTTCCTCATGCTCATGAGATTACTGTATTAATTTTTGGTTAGCCTTGTCTTGCTCCCTATGATGCTCACACTGAGTCCTTTGCAGGCTTTCAATTGTTTCACCATGTTTACTAGTAGTGCTTGTAGAGCTTTTTGGGAACTCTCCTCTGGATTATTCATTAACTGTTCTGTCACGTGATTATCATGAGTGTGATTTGAGATACCTGGACTTACCATTTTTCTTGTGTTTCTCTAGCTAATTCTGCCCATTTGGCATGAAAGTAACACTAATTTTGTGCTAGAACACTATTTTAAGGTAAGCATCAACCAGAGTCCTGTAGTTGCTCAGTCAAAATGGCTGCAGATACAATCTAGTTCAACAGATACAATCTATTCAACATCAAAGAGGGACTCAGCAGACCAGAAATTAATAGGTTTAGGGAGAATTGTGGGGAAAAATAGGATTAGAGGGATGTGGAGAGGTAAAAGAAAAGAATGAATTTACACAAGTCCAAATCTCTAAGAGGAAATGGATAGGGCAGAATGAAAGGAGAGATATAAAGAAAAAAGAAAAAAATGAAAAAACAAAATTTTGAATTTAAAAAATGAAACACTTAAAGATTATGTAAGTACAAAGAAATACTACTGGTAGAAGAAAAGGATAGGATGAGAGGAGGGAAGAGATAAAAAAGAAAAGTGAAAAATAAAAAATTTAAAAATAGAATACTTAAAAATTATATTGGTATAAGGAAATACTACTACTACTAAAGAAGTTAAGCCAAAGAGGAATTCCTGAATTAAGTGTGTACACAATGAAGGATAAGATCTAATAATTGATGAGGGGTATATATCTAGGGATGAGCAGAACAGCAATTAAGTCATGCAACACACACACACATACACACACACACACACACATATCTAAAATAAAAATTATAAAAGGAAAAAATAGAAAACTTTTTTTAAAAAAATTAAAAGGAAAAATGTGTTATTTGATTTTTTGTGGGGGGGGGTGGTGGAGGGGGGGAAGATCTTGGATCTCCCCTGTGTCCATAACCAGTCTCTTGCTGGAGTCTCTGGTTTGCGTGTGGTGTTTGGTTTTCCTTTGGCTTGATTGGTTTCTTAAGTCAGTTTGTTTGAGCAGGCAGAAAAATATTCTGCCTTACCCAGGACTTTGTGATTCTCCTCCCAGGCTAGATCAATGGGAGGGAGATCTGCTTTGAGTATCACCCAAAGAGGGAGATTGCTATTTCCTCTAACTTGGAGTTGTTGTGATGAGGCTAGGTTTTGGGTAGGGTTGAGGCCTATCAGCAATCAGTAGCTTTTCTCCAAGGGGCTAGGTCCTGAGACACTCACAGAGCCCAGCCTGGAGCCATTCTCCAGATTTATGTTTACTGAGTTTCAATTGTTTGTCTTTTACCCATCCTGCTGCTGGGCATGCTACCTAGGCTGCAGTGGGGATGGGCAGCCTCTGGCTCTCTTTACCCAGTGAAGAAAGTCACTCCTCGAGGGCGGAGCTCTCTCTGCCAGGGTGGGGTGATTTTTCCCCTGGGTGGAGCTGAGCCCAGCAGGTTAGGTTAGGTTCCTGTGACCTGGTGAATGGCTCCTATTGTTTTCTTCCATTTCTTAAGTTGGAGCTAGCTGCTCAGCCAGGCCTTTGTCAGTATCAAAGATGGAGTTCTTCTCTGGTAGTGGGGGAGGGGCTACCTTCCCACTACTGCTCTGTGAGAAGGGGTGAGGATGTCTTGAGGGTACTCACACAAGCCTCTTAGTTTCTGGGCCATCCCTGGTCTGCAATCAGTAGGATGATTTCTGCTCCTGGTCAGTTCTTGCTGACGCTGAGTAGAATCCGCTCACACACCATGTCTGGCGCCTTTGTCCCAGGCTTTCTCTGTTGATATGGTGGCCGCCGCCACCACAGACACCAGTAAGTGCTCAGATCTGTCTTCTTGACCAAGCTGCCTGGATTTTTCCTTTCTGGCCAAAAGTTCTGTACTGTGATGGCACACTTAGTGTAATTCTCTAGCCTAGGACTGTTCACTGGAACACTAAAACTGCTTTCTATGTGAGAGCTTGTTTAGCCTCCAGCTTCTCCTCCACTATCTTCCTCCAGACTCCCCCCAAAAATGTACTCTTTAACCTATGTAACTGTAACCTGTCTGGACATCATATTCGTAACAACAATAAAAAATGCATGGGTGTGAAAAAGAAAAGGAAAGAATTCCATTTTGAAATTTCAAATACCGCATAGGTTTTTGGTATTCGGGTATTTGAAATGCAAGAATATGAAGTCCAGGTAGAAGACATATTCTTGGGTGTTACTGGTAAATAACATTTAAAGTCGCCAAGATGTAAGCATTATTAGAGAAGAGGACTAAAACTGAGTCCTGAAGGACTCCAAAATTGAGAAATCTGGAGATACGATTTAGCCAGATGAGCCATTAATAAACCAAAACTCTGAAAGTCTGCTGACCTGGAACCCAAAATAAGAACACAATCCAAGAAGGGAGTAATCAGTTGTGTGCAAAGCTGCTAACGGATCTGGTGAGATAAGGACTGACTCATAGAGTGTATCAGAGAGGCCATCATCAAAGTTCTTGACAAGAGCAGTTAGGGTGGAGCTGTGGATAAAAGAACCACTCAAAGTGAGTCCTAAAGGGAATAGGAAAAAAATGACTTGAGGAAAACTGATCTGGACACTTACTGCAATGTATCTTGCTATTATGGTATCTTTTGTTAAAAAAAAAAAAAAGTTTAAATCTACTCCTAACATACCCTGCTAGAGAAATGCTCCTAGGGAGAGGTGAGGTGATAATGTAGGTGAAGGAAGAAATGCAAGAAGGAAGTTGGAGAATGAGAGAAAGACAGGCCCCAGAGCCAAATGGCCAAACATCCTTGGGTGGAAAGGAAACTGAGTATGTGACTGCAGATTTAGGATAGGATTGCTAGTTCCAATGGGGAGATGAATAACATGCACTTCTAATGGCTTTCACTGTGCAATCTGCAGTCAAGTTATCAGCTGAGAGTAAGAAAAGGTGACAAATATAAAGTTTAAGAAAGTATGGGACAGCCTTCAGAGAATGAATTGTCAAAGACAGCAATGGATTGTCTACTGAATTTTCTAAAGCCAACACTATTCCACAGAAATATAATGCAAGCCACTCATGGAATTTCTTGTTTCCCAATATCCCCATTGAAGATAAAAAGATCTGTATAATTAATGTCAAAAGACTTTTTTTATTTATGTCAACTTATTCAAGATGTTGCTTTAAATATTACAAATACTGAGGTCTTTTAAGTTATTTTATTCATTTAGTACTTGGTTTGCAAAAACTGAGTTTGTGTTGCACTTTCAGCACATCAGTTCAGACAAGCCATATTTCAAGTGCTTAAAAACCTTACTGTAGCTACTGTATTGGGTGTTACGGGTCTAGAAAATTGGGTAGTGTTAATAAAGAATACTAAGGGCCCTTGTGCAAATAGAAAGGGAATTGTTGGCATGCACAAGCAAAAGTTTATTCCAGTTGGACATAAGACAAACATACACAGGAGTCAGAATCAGATAGGAGGTTAAAACAATGGTAGGGGCAATGAAAATTCAAGTAGGGTCAAAGAACATCCAAAAATTTAGACTCTATACAACATAAAAAGAGATCCAGAAAAACATCTGCCTTCAGCAAGCTAATCTTGACAGCAGTTAAGACAATAACCATCCTATGATGATTGTATGTGATAAAGCACCAAATGTTCACTGTGCAAATTAGAACTCATTTCCAGCTGGGATGACCCATCAGGTCACAGAGAGAGTAGACAGCAAATCAGATCTTAAAGGATGAGTATGACTTTAATTTATCTACGGAAACAATGTGAAAACTATGGTACAAAATTAGAAAAAAGTACAAGCAAAAGCAGGGCAAGAGTAAAACAACTTCATAGTCATTAAGAGGTTTGTGAGTAGGATGCCTATAAATTATGGCAGGTCATTAAGGACGAATTTTGAGATAATTTCCTGAAGGTAGGGAGGTCTGATTATAAAGTAAATTCATCTCCCCCAGAATATAATGAAATGGGAAAGTAAGTGCCAATGGCTCTTCCCAAGAAATAAACGCCTTTTTCCTGCCCCCCCCAAGCTCTTCTGCCAATACACACACAAATTTTCATCTCACAGACACTCTCTTCTGTGGAACTGATCCATTTTATATATATATATATATATATATATATATATATATATATATATACACACACATATATATATATATATACACACATATATATATATATATATACACATATATATATACATATATATAAACCTATTTATCTTTCATTCTCATATTCTGAAAGAAACTACTTGAAAACTACTAATATCACGATATGTGGGATTAAAAGCTCTTGGTTACTACTAGTACTTTTTAAAGATAGAAGATCTAGTCCCACCACATAAGCCCAGTTTATAATTCTTCTAGAGAATAAGATGCTCACAGAAATTTAATCTCCCGCTTCCTGCCACCCTAACTATGATATTGGTTCTAATATATAATACATTAGAAATACGTTATGTATATATTAATATGGGTCATTGCTGCTTGAACTCAAACACATGCTCACTCAGCATGCCTATTCAACTAGCACTCTACCAGTTAAGCTATGTGCCTCCAGCCCTGCTTTTCAATGATTACTTTTGGAAACAGTGTCTCTTGGACTTTTCTGTTTGTGCTGCCTTCAAACAGTGATCCTTCAGGATCAAGCCTCCTGAGGTTTACAGGCATAAGCCACCAACACCTGGCTCTATTATAAACTTTTAAGGGAGAAGTAACCTTCCACTTTATTTTGATTCTCAAAACAATCATTATGGAACAATAGGAAGTAACTTTTCCTAAGAATGTGTAGATCACTGTTGAAAATAGCAATAAAAATGAAATTGTCCTTTCCCAGTTCTAAGAATCTAAAATGTTCAAGAAAATGTGGCTGTATAGCCACCCACAGCTTTTTGTCATCACCCTTTGCTACTTCAATTGGAATATTTAGAAACATAAGAAGAGCTAGAACATTCCACATGAGACTTTAATAATACTGTGCTTTATATTTACATATCACATAGCCTTGGTATTTCATAGCTCATTATCATTTTAAATTTATAAATATATGAAAGCACAATTTAGAAGCAATGCTTCTGTTCAGCAGTAAATTTATTACTGCCAAGTTGGATCTCATAATTACTGACACATGATCCTACAACCAGAAATCATTTTCATAGCCTAGAGTGTCCAACAAATAAAACATGTCAATTATCAGATGTCTCATTTACTCAAATCATTTAAAAGAACCCTGGAGGCTTCGACCATACAAATAACCAGATTAAATTTTACAGCCTACATTAGTATGAATGTAGATGAAGGCATCATTCAATTAAAACCAATACTATGAATTGATAAGTATATACATATATGATCCAATCAGTTCCATGAAATGGACTATACGTCAATCAAAATGCCAGCAAACAGAGGTCAACATACTTAAAAATGTGAACTACAGCTTTAAAATGTGTTCACTAGCATGCTATAGTTCTGGAGGCTACAAGTGTTACTGTTTGGACTGCTACCTGTGCTCTAAACATCTCCTTTTGGAGAATAAAAACATCCATTGTCTGCCAAGTCCATTAGGAGGGTAGGGTATCCAGTTCGTTTAGCAGTACCAGGGGTCACTTTAATCCTGATGTCTTTCACATTCATGTGTCTGGGAGATTTTGTAAGATCTGTCTCAAGGAAGCACAGGCGACCACATGGGCATCGGAAGGGAGATTCGTAAGCGACTGAATCAGCTTCTTGACTATGGTCTTCAAACACTGGTGGGCAGCGTTCAAGTCTCTGTCAAACTGCTGCCCTTCTATTTGTAGAGCCAAATGACTGCAGATGTTTCTAAATTCAACACTATCCTGAAATGAAGGGCAAACAGAAACAGAAAATTAGATAAATGTCTGAAACATGTTGTGTTTTGCTTACCCAGATTCCAGATTTTTCTTTTTCTTCAGAAAATTGCCCTTCTCTATCCTCAGCCTACACAGTTTTGACCATAGCAGACCCTACTACACCTCTAGGGATCAGGTCCTCCTTTCCCCTCCCAGCCAAGTGGTTGGTCAGTGATGGAGAGGTGACAGAAGCCCACATGCCACAGCCCCACATTTGCTAGACTGGCAAAGAGAAGAAGCCCTCTTTCACTGAGGATGTTGGATAACATCTTGCCACCAGAAAGACAGAATGCAAATAAGGATGAAACTAACTAGAAGAAAGAAGAAGCTGGAGGTTAAGAGACAGACACTAATTACCTTTCCTAAGCATGAAAATCTACCTACACTTTAGTGATAAACCTCATGGTTTTTCCATTCTCTGAGTTAATATATATCCCTTTTTTAGTTTAAGTTCAAGAGAAGTTGAATTTCTGTTACTTGTTTCTAAGAACTGTGATAAACACACAAATACTCCCTGCTATTAATATTCCAGCCTCCTGGCATTCCAGATTTTCATACAGAATTCCTTATTTAAAGGACATGGTCTCAAAAAAATCCCAATACAAATCTAGAAAGAATAGCATCTGGGTACTTTCAGAGAATGAAGCAATTTAGATAATTCAATAGACTTGTTAATCTTCAAATGGGTCAGACTTTAAAATCCCTTGCAAAAATTGGTACATGGAAATCATTCTACATTAGAGAATATCTGATCATTTTAAATACGGAACAAAGATTTTGGCTTCTGGCAACATAGTATATTTAACTTCCTCAAAAGTCCTTGTTACTGAATTTTAAACAAAAAGAGAATGAACTTTTTCTTCTAAGATCACAGGAGAGGAAGAGAAATCTTCTGAGGTTCAGAAAAAATGGGAAGATTATTTTAATTGCCTACCAGTACCATAAAGAAAAGGAAGTGAATTCCTTTGTGCAGGTCTGGTTTTGGGTTTGGGATGGAAAATAAAGTTGTCCCTGAGAATGTGCACCCTGAGCTTGTACTACACAGCAATTCAAGTTTCAGATCTTTCTCTAGACTCTCGTCATGTTCTGGGAATAGTCATGCTAAGATATTAGCTTAGCAACTGGAGCTAGGATGAACCATCCCGATACATGGAAAAGCAAATGAAAATCTGTTCTAGGGGGAACATGGCCGAAACCCATGCCCTGCAATAGTGTTCTTATAAGCTTAGTCAAAGATGAACTCAAAGGATGAAACTTAAAGCATGATCAATCATGAGAAGACAATGCAATGTCAAAGGGATTTAATTTTAAGAATTTCTGATTAAAAACTGTCAATTAAGTTTTAAATGATTGGTGGCATCGAAGAAGACATTTTTTTAAGTTGTAAGGGAACAAAAAGGTTGTTAAAGATCCAAACATTACTTTTAGAAATCTCAACAAATTCAAAACTCAATATACAACGTAACCACCTAAGAAAATGTATTTGGAATAAAGGTTAATAAATTTGGATGACAAATATGAGAAAATTATACATAATGCAAGACAAAAAGTTAAATTATGAATGGGAGGTTAAGCAGCACAGATAACAAGATGAGGAAGTCTAACAAATAGATTTCCAGGAAAGACCAGAAAGAGGATGGGGAAAAGCGAATGTTCCAAAAAAAATAGACATACATTATACAGAATTGATCCAAAACAAAAATCCTTAGACTCAGGAAGTAAGATGAGCTTTATGCAGAATAAGCTTAATGGATCCAAATCAAAACTCAATGAAGCCAAGTTACTCTTAAAAGCAACCAAGAAATAAAAGACAAGACAGGTTTCAAGTATGACAAGACAGAGAGCCAACTTCTCACCACACCAATTGAAGATAATACAAGGTATCTTCAAACTCATTATGTTTATAAAGCAACTAAACTAGGATTTAAAACTCGGAGTAAAACAATATAATTTTTCTTTTTTATTAGCAAAGGTTGCTTAATTAAATCTCTTTATTATCTTTAAGTAGTTGTACAAAGGAGTTGCCATTTAACAAAGCAATTTATGAAAACATCCTTTGTATTCATAATCTCTCTTTAAAGAACAGTTTATAACCAATAGACAATCAACTTTAGGTCTTTCTAAAGAAAATTTCAAAAAAAAAAAAAGAAATGCAACTTAGAAGGGAAGAATGATATGCAAAAAAGGAAAAAGAAAAATGTGTGTATATTTAACAATACCAAACAATGGCTCAGAATCAAGGGAGAGCCAGGTGCTGAGGTAGGAGAAACATGGCATAGTCTAGTATTTCCAGGCATTGTACTTGTTCTGTGTTGTTTTCTGTTTAAAACATTCTTAGCCAGGTACTTGTGGCTCATACCTGTCAGGCTAACTATAGGAGAGGGTAGGATAGAGAGGATCAAGTTTCCAGGCAAGCTCAGGCAGAAAACAGAAGTTCATGAAACTCCATCTCAACAGAAGCTAAGAATCTAACTGTGTACACCTGTCATCCAGCGGTGATGAGAAGCCTGAAACTGGTGGATTGTCATCTAGGTTTGTGCTTGGGGAGGCAGTAAGACCCTATCTCAAAAACAATCAGGAGGCTGAGAAGGTGGCTCAGTGGTAGAGCGCTTGCCTTGCATGCCTGAGGCCCTGGGTTCAATTCCTCAGTACCACATAAGCAAAAAGGAAAAAGCTGGAGGTGGCGCTGTGGCTCAAAGTGGTGGAGTGCTAGCCTTGAGCTGAGGGACAGCACCCAGGCCCAGAGTTCAGGCCCCATGACCGGACCCCAAAAAAAAAAAAAATCAGGAAAAAATAAGGCTGGAGGCATGGCTCATCATCAAAGTACTTGCCTAGCAAGTGTGTCACTTTAAAAAAAACCTCCGGTGTCACTTAAAAAAAAAAAAGGAAGAAAAGAAAAACAGCATTCTTATTTCCCTACATTTATGTATTCCTCATTTCTGTTCAAAAGGTATCAGGGGGCTCCTTAGACAATCTTTCCCATAGTTTATAGGTGACCTCCATTGCTTAAGCATATTGGTTGGAAATAGAAGGGAAAAAAAAAATGGGAAAAAAACATCACCCTGAACCACTTTTGCCCAAATCCACATCAAGAGAAATTGTCTGCTTGTTTTATAGAAGGACTTCAACTCTTAAGTACAAAGTGGAAAGATCAAAGAAAACACATTCAGGGAAATTCAAAATAGAAGAACCACTGAAACGTGTGCTGACGTGTACCTATTAGTCAGTCTGCAAAGGCCTTTATCACCCAACAAAGATTAAAATGCCTTTAAAAATACATTCAGGAGCCTAAAATCTGAAGTCAATTTCACATTTACTGTAAAGAATCAAAGAAGGCATCGTTTGGGGAAATTACACATATAATAAAACTCGACTGCTGGGCTGTACTTGTCCCTGAGGTCCTGGGCAAACTTCAGATCTCTGGCGAGTTCTGCAAAGTCTCTTTATTTTACTATTCTAGTACAGTATTTCCTTTTAATCCTTTCTCAAATATATTAACAGTCAAAGAAAACAAATTAATAGCAATGGACTTTCCATGGGACTCTTAAGCCAAAGGAGGGAAGAAATAAAGCCAGTGATTGCTTCTCTTCCTTTCTAAAATGTCTGAAGGCCAACTAGGAATCCATAGTCATTATCTCCAAGCAAACCTC
The DNA here is from genome assembly GCF_024711535.1 of Dipodomys merriami. NCBI lineage: Eukaryota > Metazoa > Chordata > Mammalia > Rodentia > Heteromyidae > Dipodomys > Dipodomys merriami. Next base: position 432,814 of record NW_027206333.1, on the reverse strand, counting down.
TACTTGCTTCTGCTGCAATGGTGGGGGTCAGAAATCATAGGATCAAAGCAGCAGCCTCTTAAATGGCTCCTGGTTTTCAGTACAATCTCACATGATCAATGCTGGTGATGATTTCAGTTATGATGCTTCCATTCAATGACAGAACATATTTTCCCAGTGACTGTTATTTACTAAGTCCTAGATGCTTCCAGAAATGATGTAATATCCTACACAGCATTTTGAGTCCTTTGCCAGAATTAGAACTGTATGTCTGGGCAATCTAAAGCAGGTTTTGGAGCCTCTAAAGCTTTGTGTAATTCCCGCCTTTGGATATGAAATGTATTGATTGCTAAAGGAGTCCAAATTGACGGCTGGCATTTACCTTTTAAAGTGAGTATGAGATGTGCTCCTATACCTTGCCTTATCAACTGGGATAATGGCCTCAGCCTATTTAACTCAATGAATTAGTTAAATATACATCACACATGTACCAAACTACATGATTGACTACATTGAAGAAAAAAAAGCAATGATATATGGGACCTGATATCTACAGTTTATAACACAGTAAACAGAATTTATTTAAATGTCTCATGCTAAATCACAAATCTTGTATACCCTCATCTAAGCTCGGCACAGGTTCCCTATGAAGCTCATTCTGATGTGTCAGTCCTTTCTATAATGTGCTAAATAGGTTTCTCTCAAAATTCACTTGAATACCCTAAAGAAAGGCAATGTGCTTAGAAGGCAATTTTTACATTTTTTTCCTATTTTTAGATGAAATCTGTTCTTTGGTAGGCAGAAAAACAGCCTCCCAAAGATGACCACCTTAATTCCAAGAATCTCTGAATTTGTTACCATATGTAGCAAACACACACACACACACACACACACACACACACACACACACACACACACACACACACACACACACACACACACACACACTAGTTGGAATGGGCAGCCCTCAGAGCAGCCACAAAGAGTTCATTCCTTCAAGAACAAGGTACCTGCCTGGTATACCCTTTCAATTCTTGGACAAGCCTTTTTTGTTTTGTTTTCTTTGTGGGGGGGGGTTTCCGGTTGTGGGGCCTGAACCCTGGGCCTGGGCGCTGTCCCTCAGCTCTTCAGCTCTTGAGCCACAGCACCACTTCCAGCTTTTTTCTTTTTGCTTATGTGGTACTGAGGAATCGAACCCAGGGCCTCATGCATGCAAGACAAGCACTCTACCACTGAGCCACCTTCCTAGCCCCATCTTGGAAAAGCCTTTTTATCTATGGAGAACTCAGTTTTTGCATCTGTGAAACATAACCAAGAACTGCCACATGGAAAGATTGCAAAAGTGACATTAGCTCATGGATAAGAAAAAGTTCTTTATACAGACAATTCACTCCACTGATCTCAGATTATGAACCAAATACTCTCTCACACTTGGAGCTCAGAAAGAGGGAGATGAAGGGGGGAAAAGGAAAGGGAAAGAAGATATACTCTGTAAAAACTAAGACTCTAACATATATATATATATATATATATATATATATACATAATATGTATACTAGAATCTAACATATGTATATAAGAATCTAATATATATATGAAATATACCCGATTATTTGTTAGTGTTATCACACCGAATAAGACTGAAGTTTATAAAGAGTGGCTAAAGCCCAAAGATAATATCCCTGGCCTTTGAAGAAGGGAATCGAGGGCTGGCTGATGCTTCAGAGAGGTAGTGAAGACAAGACTACAGTAGATTTTGTAGATAGCATGTGTTGGGGAAAGTAATATTTGACTCACAAGAAAAAGAGATAGCCCCTGTATTGAGAATGAATAAAACACACAAATCTGGAGTCAAGAAGAGATTTGAACTGATGGAGAGGGAATCAATCAAAACCAACAACCCCCCCAAAACACAGTTTTGTGTTTCGAACCAGCATATGAGATTATGTGGAAAGTCCTGAATGCCAGGGTGAAGGCCCAGGACACTTCCAACCATGAGTAACATGGCAAAGCAGCATTAAAGGCACTGGCCTGTGAGTCTAAGAGTACCTAGTAGGAGTTAGACTGCAAGCAAGGCTCCTCATACACCTTTCTCAGTCAGTACCCATAACAATTCACAACAGACATGAAAAGAAACATGCTTGGAAACAGGGAACGGTGGCCCTCAGTTGTATAGTGAGAATCAGAGCTGAAACGACCTCTCTTCCAGTACTTGATTGTGCAGCTAAAGCCTGCCTCTATATACCCTGTTTGGGCCAGGTACTATGCTATCTCCCAAGAGTCTGCTCACCATCCAAAGTGGGGGACAAGACCAGCACATAGGATGAAGAGGCTCTGGGGAGCAATTAAGGGAAGCAGGAAGCTAGCTTTAAGGAGAACCTTAACATTGCCCCCAGGCAATCATTGCCTGTTTTCTTCTTTAACCATCATCACTGTTCTTCTTGAGAGTTATGAGCATTGTAAAGCTCAAATTGGTCATGATTGCATCCACACTGAAGACAGGTGCGTTAGTCCGCCACCCCAGCATAATCCACAGGCCTAGGCCACTTAAAAGCGGTTTAAAGTATGGAACTTTCCACACCCAATTTAAAGCCATTGCCTAGCTCCCTGGGTAGGGGGGGAGGGGGGAAGGAAGGAGAAGGGGATGGGGGATGGGGAGGGGACTCCATCTTGGCTCTATTCTCTCCTAATCAGGGCTAGGGAGGTCTTAGGAAAACTCCTACCTCTGTACTTTTACACATTATGAATTGTTATTAGAAACATTTATGTCCGCAATCTTTAAACAATATTTTTAAGAAATATTAAAAAGATCTGAAAAAGTTCTTTGCACCTGCGATGTCCAGAAAAGGGAGGGAAAGTTAAGAGCCCTTTTAGCTTCTTACTGAAAAGAAACACCCCCATTAGATATGAAGGTTTAGGACAAAAGGAAGCTGGCAGCAGGAGTTGATTTCAAAGCCTGATTTTTCAAAGAAGTACCAATGGATAATAAAGTCATAAATACAGCATGACTTCACAGGCTCTAAAATGCAGATGGTATTTAAACAACCCTCAAGGTGGTGTTTTTACTCCTGTTGTCTCACTTTCAAAATCACCCCTAGATCTATATAAACCATAAATCAGCTCATACTCACTTAACCACTAGCTGGCTTTAAGGAAAGTTTGCTCTTTTCAAACCAGTCACATCAAGAATCACATCTTTCACAATGATTTCACAAGCCTATTTCTTCTTACATTTTCTTCTCCCTAGAAGTGAATATAGATAGGAAGGAAAAGGAGGAGGGAGGGCAGGAGAGAGGGAATAGAGAGGGGGGAATGAGAAAAAAAGAGAGAAGAAAGGAGGGAAAGAAACTGGGGAAGAAAGGACTTTGAGAGATTGAGGAAGAGGAAGGAGGGAGAAGAAGAAAGGAGAAGAGAGGGAGGAGGGGGAAAAGAGAAGGAGGGAGATAAGAAGGAAGGGAAGTAGAAAGAACAGAAAGAAGGGAGGATGGGAAGAGAGGGCAGCAAGCTTTTCTCCAGTTTTTTAAGATGAGGTCTAACCTTAAACTTCCACCTGTCCAGCACACAGCTTTCTACCTCAGCAGCTCAGTGTGAGGCCCAACAAAGAAACATGAACCCTGTTCACAGATTTTAGTATCCTCCACATTGTGTCCTTAAAATGGGTGTGATGATTTAGAGGGATGTTGTGAACAAAATACTCTCATGAACTAACAATTGTCCCAGCGTCTTCTGGTCTTGCCACATCTGGCTTTGAACTAGGAATTTACAGACCCCAGAGCAGTTACCCATTACCTGAGCTCAAGGGCAGACTAGAATAGATACGGAACTGTGTATTAATAAAACACCCAATGAAGAACCCAAGTATGTGCCAGTCACCATAAAAAGTCTATCGTCCACAGGAAATTAAACATTTTTACTTGTGGTAGACCCAATGGAAATGCTCACAAATAACTAAGGCTCCTTAGGCTTTTGCTTGGGGTATGGCACTATTTTCAGCCGAAAAGTTCCGTGAAAAGCACTTTTGTGATGAGTACAAACATTTGATTCAGGGATGTTCACAAGGCAAGCCCCAAAATGGTCAAATAAAACACTGAAGAATTTTCTCCAAGCTGGCAGACATAAGTCATTTTGTCTTAGAGCCTTTTTGAAATTGCTCTCCAAATTTTTATTCCAGAAAGCCATCATGTCCTGATGTGTATGTCATTTACCTTATAGAATATCATAAAGATAAATAAGCTACTTCTACAGCAGTCACCACTACATCCATGGATACTGGGAAGGGGGAGAGAGACAGAGAAGACAATGGAAGTGAAGTTCTATGATGCGTCACTGGACCTTGGAGGTACAACTTTGTCCCAAATAACAAGCAACCCCCAGATATGGCTACTGTGTAAGACATCCACAAGCATCTGTCTCTTTAATGGTGTGGAACAAGTTTTATAGGCCCAATTTCCAAATTTAAACAATCTGACTTCACTAATGCTGGGGGGAGAGGGGAGAAGGGAAGCACTGGTCCTCAATGTCATCCCATGAACAGCCTAATACAATATTCACAACTACAGCTTGCAAACAGCATTAGCTGTGTGGTCAAAGCCAATAATTTCATGGCCACTGCTCTTGGTCTGTAGAATGAACAAACCAGAAAGGCCTACTGAACATGATGGAATAATTGGTAACAGGATGAACTAATTGCAATGAATGAGCTCACAGGCAAGTTTCATCAATAATAGAAAGTTCTTCTGCCTCCAAAAGTTGGCATTAGCCATAGACTTGCCGCTAACTTGCTGAAAAACAGAATTCTTGGAAACTCTTAAGTATTTAGAGTTCTCAAAGAAAGACAAAACTTGATCAGAGTAACTTCCTAATTGGCTTGGCTAATGGCCCTGATATGAATGGATCATTTTTAATAGTTCAAAAGTGGTACATAGGCTTCTTCCTGGATACTTCTGTGTACCCTTTGGGGTCACAAATGGCTCAGGAACTCCTCTCACTTGCATTATGAATTTATAAGTGATTTTTTCTGAGCTTACCTGGTGCCTTTTGTCATCATGGCTGATGCTCTTCATAGGAAACACATAGATCACCCAAGATTATACAATAACCCTCCCCACTCCCACCCACCAAATTCAAATCTTGAAGTTATAACTCCCAATGTGATTGTATCTAGGGTCAGAGACTTTAGACTAGAAATCAACAAGAGGTTATAAACTGTAAAAGATTGGAGGTGTGGCTCAGTACAACTAATACATGCTAAAAACAAGTCAATAAGAATTTGTGAGGCATTAACCTATTATTAATAATAATAATATTGGGGCTGGGAAGGTTGTAGAGTGCTTGCCTTGCATGCATGAAGTCCTGGGTTCAATTCCTCAGCACCACGTAAACAGAAAAAGCCGAAGTGGTAATTGGCTCAAGTGGTAGAGGGCTATCCTTGAGCTGAAGAGCTGAGGGACAGAGCCCAGGCCCAGAGTTCAGGCCCCACGACTGACAATAATAATAATAATGATGATGATGATGATGATGATGATGATGATGATGATGATGACAATAGCATAAATATCTGAAGACTAACTGCAGAAAGCAACTGACTGAAACTTTTTGTGTAGTTTCTCAGGGTCAGATAATCACTATGCTACCTTACAGAACAGAAGACTGAGGCACTGGAAGGTTCAGTTACTTCAAGGAGGGGAGGAGAGGGAAGGACACAGAGTAGTAGATTTGAAATGCATCATGGGAGTAGATTGCTCTGCTGTGCTGTCTTCACTTTAGGGTCCCTAATGCCTGCCATCTGGGCCCTGGTTTTAGCTCAGGTGAGTCTCTCCCCTGCCCTTTATGACAAATGATACAGCCAAAGAGATCCAATAGTTGGGGCAGTTTCTAAACATTTCTAAGTGATATCCAAATGTTATTTCCATGAGCAAAATCCCTTGTGAAACCATGCTGTTGTAGAAAACCAATCTGCACATTCTTAACTTAAAAGTAGATAAAACACCCTTCCAAATCATTTGAATCAACACTAGCACTAATGAAGCCAAGCTTGCATAGCCAGCCCCTTGGAAAGACAGAACGCTGCCCCCTTAAGTCTAATTAATCTAGAAGCCAAATGGAGATACCACCCTTTCTCCAAACCGCAAGCCAACCAAAATTCCTAGGTACTGGCTGCTCCTACTCCTCTTCCTTTCAAAAGCACTGGCTGTGTCCTCAGGTGCCCTGAAATGCATGGCTCTCCTGCAGGTAACCAGACTCCAGCAGTAGAAATGCTAGAGATCTCTGCATCTTTCTCATCAGCACTCTGGACACTTTTAGAATGTGGCAGCAACACATCTAGGAGTTTATAAAGTTTTCTAGAGACAAGAAAAGACTGTGACTCAAGAGGCTAGGGAGGCAAAGGATGATTTACGCTTGCTAATGGATTAAGAGGCAAAAGGCAGGGAGGAGGCAGTAGAAAATACAGTGACATGCACTTACCCAATGTGAAGCCATTTTCTGTAGTCCAATAATATTAAGTGGAAAATTCCAGGAATATTAAATGGAGACCTCCATCCAAAAGTTTTTAATTGTTAACAATTCTGGTATAGTGTAATGAAGTTCTGAGCACTATCTTACCCTACTCTGCCCAAAATAAGTATTATCCCTTGGTCCAGAGCTCCATGCTGTATACAGTACCCACCCATTAGTTGTATAGTGACCACCTTGGCCTTCAGATGGGCTGTCACTGTGAGGCACACCGTGCACACAAACACCTTTATGTAGCACGCTATGCTATTATCCACTTCATTCTGTCATGTGAGTATTCTATCATCTTACATCATCACAAGACAGGGGCATATAGCACAGTAAACTATTTTAAGAAAAAGAAAGTTCACTCTCACATACTTTTTATTACAATCATTATTGTAATCATGCCGTTATCTCTCCCTATGCCTAATTCATAAATTAAACTTTATCACAAATGCCCCAAGTTCAAGCAACAACACTAGCACATGCATACACACACACACACACACACACACACACACACACGATGCACGAAATGAAATTAGGATGTAACTTCCAATTAATAATGTATCATATTTAATTGACAAGATTTTAAATTTTCTTGGTACTAAAATAAAACCTTCATCATATACTGGGTGAAATGCTGCTCAGTTTTTTTTATTTCCTCAACTGCAGGTAGTTTTAACTTCCCACTCCACCCTCATCCTTGTTTGGCAGTGTCTTGGAGACATTTTGGCTGTATCAACTTGGGGTGGAGGGAGCACACTGGTTGCATCCAGTGATCAGAGGTCAGGGATGCTGGACAATACACAGGACAACCTCTAACCATGAAAATTACCCAACCCTAAATGTCAGTGGAGCTAAAGTAGAAAAATCCTGGTAGAAAGAAACAACACGTATTTGGTTTTATAACAGGCTGCATTGTGTCTCGTTTGGAATAAGTCTTTTACAGTACATAGCATAAATTTATATAGAGCAACTGTACCCCAAATATTGGCTGATATAGCAAGAATAGCTACTCTTGAGCAGGGCCCCAAGCCTTCCTCCACACCTCTTCCTGACTTCTTTCTCTACGCTCCCTAGTCAAGGGGCAGTGCAGGGGATCAAACTTGAAAGACAGAAGGTCTCAAAGAGATTGTGGGTTTAATCCTAGTATGCTAAAAAATAATAATAATCCTAATATGTTAGTGAATGGCAAAGGCAGGACTGGAATCCAGACCCCATGCAGCTCTGTTCCCCAGCTAACAACAGTTCCCTGCCTTATGAGCAATCTGTTCTTCAAGGAAGGGCTGGGTGTCTTAGCAGGAGCTCCTCTTTAAGATTCATGCTTTAACTGGGCCTCACCAGCTCTCACCCCACCTTATGAGAATCTCTGAGCCCTGTCAGAAAGTGGACTTATGCAAAAATAATTATGATTTTTGATTGTGGTAGAACTCTAAATAAAAGTAGCTGTATTCATCATATAAAACGCAGAAGGAACTTCCGAAGGGTACTTAAGGCTCCGAAGGAGGGGTTATTAGTTTGGATGGGAGGGCAGGGGTGCTGCCCTCCCTCCCTGTGGGAAGGGACTTGCATTTAGCAAGAAGCAGGAAGGGAGGGGGGAGAGATAAGAGGAAGGGAGGGGGAGAGGAGTGGAAGGGGAGAGAGGGGGGAAGGCCGAGGAGAGCGGAGGGGGGGAGAGAGGGAGGGGGAGATATTTGGACAAGGTCTCCCGAGTATTACCTGTTCAGGCTGACTGTAGGTGAACTTCCAGCTCCCTGCTCCAGCTCCCCACCCTCTCTCCCTTCTCTCTAAGAGCGGGACCACCTAGGGCATCCCCAGCGCCCCACCCTTCCCCGCAGTCCCGCCGGATCTCCACTCCCAAGGACCGCCCCCCCCCTCCACCTTACGCTCCCGCAGAGATGGAAGGCCAGGCCGGATTCACCTTCAGGTGGATGGGGAAGGGCCGTTCCTGCTGCAGGGGCTCCAGCAGCGTCTGCTCCACGCTGACCAGCTCCGAGGTGGAGTCCACCACGCGGGCCAGCGCGCTGCGCATCGCCATCCGCGCCAGCGTGCAGGGCCTGCGGGCCTGGGGCAAGGGCAGCAGCTCCCCGCCCCCCTCGGCGCCCCGCACCACCTCCACCTCCGGAGAGCTCGCCGGCACCCCGGCGCCCCCATTCCTGGTTCTCCAGCTCCTGCACTCCTCCGAGCGCCCAGGCCCCAGCCGGGCCCGCATGGAGCTTGGGCGATGGGCCGGGGTGGCGGGCACGTGGTCCGGGCCGCGCGAGCTCCCGGGGGCGCCAGGGCCCTCCCCCCAGCCCCACTCCTGCTGCAGCAGCTGTAGGGTCTGCAAAGCCACCATTTGGTGGCTGATGGAGGCCACTAAGGGCGCAGGGCTGGCCATCGCCTCCGCTGGCTCAGCGCGCCCGGCTGGCAGGTGGAGCCGGAGCCGGGAGGCGGGGGGTGCGGGTGGAATTTAGGGTCGCCGGGGTCACATTTCCTAAACCTCAGCTCCCAGGCCTGGGCTCCTCTCAGCTTGGGTGGCCGGCTCCCCGAGCCCGGCCCGCAGGTGGTGCCCCCTCGCTAGCCCCGATAGGTTTGTTTCTGACCCTGGGCGGGTCCGACGCGCTGCGCCTGGTGTTCTTGAGTGTGAGCCAAAGGCTGAGCTCCGATCCTGCCTCTCCCCCCCGCCTCTCCCCCCGGGCTTTGATGGACCAGGTTCTGCTCTGCGCTGAGGCATCCACCAGCAGATTCCCCGCCCCTCCCACACCCCTTCGCCTTGGCCCCAGGCTCGCCAAGGACCCACTTAGGCCTGGGGTGAGGAACGAAAGTGAGAAAGACACCCCCCCCCCCAGGAAAACTCTCAGAAAGAAGTGGCTGGCTGGCTTTGTCATACCAAAGGCAGAAGGGCTTTCCGAAAGTTCCCAACATTTAGGAGCATTTTCACAACACTTTACTTAGGAGCAGTCCTCAAGGCAGACCTACTGAGGCCCGAGGCCTTGGGGGAAGGCGGAGCCTGCTGGACCTAGTAGATCTCACCGCCCTGCTCCTCTTGGCTTCGCTTCAGGCAGGATGGGCACAGCTGACAGCCTGGTGGCATCCTGAATGTCACGGAGGTCCAGCAGGCTCCGCCTTCCCCCAGGGCCTCGCGGCCTCAGTAGGTCTGCTTTCTTTCTGAAAGGGAAAACCATTTAGCAAGGTTCTTGCTAGATTCTTTTATGAGTCATGAACCTGGGGGCGGCTGTACAAATAGTTGCTGTTTTTAATTAAACCCAACTTGTCTGCTTCCTTAAATTAGGAAAAAGGCCTGGCAATAAATGTTATGCTTTAGAGGTGGGAAAGCATAGGTCTGTAATCACACTTTCAAAAAGAAGGGTCAGATACAGTTGTTCACTCCTGTAAGCCCACTTTTTGGGGGAGAGAAAAGTAGGAAGATCTGGATAGAAACTGACCAGGGCAAAAAAAAAAAAAATGTGCGGGAGAGGCAAAGGTTCCAGTAGAAAAATAAGAACTTTTTTATTTTATTTTATTTTATTTATTTATTTTATTTTATTATTATTATTTTTTTTTTGTTGGTCGTGGGGCTTGAACTCTGGGCCTGGGCACTGTCCCTCAGCTCTTCAGCTCAAGGCGAGCGCTCTACCACTTGAGCTACAGCGCCACTTCCGATAAGAACTTTTTTAAAAGTCTGGGGCATAATTCAAGTGGTAGAGAGTGCTTGGCTAGCAAGTGAGGCCCTGAGTTCAAATCCCAATATTGCCCTCGCACACGCTACACATATCCATTTGTGAAAAATAGTATGGAAAGCTGCCTGGGATGGTAATCTCTTCTGCTTTCTTCCTGTAAGGAAAACCATGTGGACAACCATCACAACTCAGCAAACCAGCCAGCGTGAAAGGGCCAGGGCACAAACTCAGGACAGCCATCTAAGCAGACTGGGAAGCTAGATTTCATTCCTCCATTAGAGATGAGAACCCTGTGGTGTCAGATATGGGGCCAGAAAGTTGATGGGTAAAGTTGTGGGCCTAGCCCAGGTTCTCTATTGATGGTTTCTTTCACTCTAGAAGACTCTGACCCCAGAGAATCCTCCCCATCCTCCCGCAGAGGTTCCTTCTCATTCTCAGTGTTTTCTTCCCTTATGAAAACAAATCAGGATGCCAAGGTAAAGAAAACCTTTCTTAAGCAAAAACTATTATGTTCGCACTAATTATAGCTGAGTAAAAAATGAATGTCTGTTCATTGACAGAGGAAATTGCTTTGGAGGGAAGTAAATAGTTCAATGTTGATTAGGTTCTCTTGCTGTACCATTACTAAAGTTCATAATAATAAAAAAAAATACAACGATCCTGCCTTTCTTATTTATTTGCTCTTTTAAATCCTCAAATGTTGAAGTCCATTAGATTCAGCAGAGACTGAGAATGGAACAAACTAACCCCTAATTTTCCCAGAGCAGGTCAGATCTCTAGGGCTGCTCCTCTTTCCAGATACACAGGAAATCCAGTTTCATGGACTAACCCTTCCACTATCAAATAGCTGAGCACAAAACCTTCTTGACAGATGGAATTCCAGCCAACAAGAGAGTTGAAATCACTAGACAGACCCTGACCTGAGGCCACCCCCCTCTTCTACATAGCACACTCAATCCTGAGAATAACAAGCCCAACTGAACTTGGAGGGATAAGGGGGTGGAGGTTGAGAGCTGTGGGCCAGGAAACCATGGAGCTAGATAGATGGTTGCTCAATATCCTTAGGAAGCATTGGATCACCCAGCATGCCACTCAGTGTTTTGTCACTCTTGGCCATGAGTCACATTCTCATTTGCTGTGATCCCAAAACAGCTTTAGGCCCAAAGTTGGATACATGAGCCCCTAAGTGTGGGAAAGACTTCACAGGGTATTGATATGTTTCAATAACATAGCAGATCTGCCTTTGATCTAAAACTCCTTCCAAGTTACATACTCTGGGCTACCCGACCAAGTAAGAAATTACACACCTCCTACTTACCACATTCACAATGTGAGATTACGTTGCAATGAAAGGCACACGCAGAAGGACAAAGTATTTCACATCTGACATTTTTGATTCACAGCTTCTATCTCACTATTTCAGGGAAACCACATCCTCATTTTCCATTGGATATTCCTCATTTCCCATGTTCAGTCCATAAGGTCAGATAGAATGAATCCATCCCACTGCTAAAGGGTACTGGGTCATCACACATCACATCCCCACAAGGAATGGTCAGAAATGGCCATATGACCCCACTAGAACCAATGAGATTGCATATTTAAAATGCTTTCAGTTGCGTGCACTGTAATCAAAGTATGCAACTAAGGTGTGTAGGATAAGTGATAGCACAGCAAAAACAAATTCCCATTTGATAAGAAAAGTTAACATAAAATACTCTAATTGATGACAGTAATTTATTGTTCCAAGTTATAAAAAGTCTGAATTTTGAAGCTCAACAGTGTCCTCAAAGCCGTTGGTTCTTTCTGTCAACTTAGTCCTTCCTTGGTCCTTGAACTAGTTTACCTATGGCCAGGAGCTGGGACCAGCTTCCCTCAAAACATATAGTTGCAGGAAAGGTAGAAAAGACTTGATAGAAATCAAGGTTGTGTTGCCAAGCAATGGCAATGGCAACAGAACACAATGAGGCTTTTGCAAGGAGTCTGGATAAAAACCCATAAGATCTCCAGAGCTACTTCATTTTCCAGGGTCATAGAAAATCCAATTTCATAAGACTAACCCTTATACTGTCAAGTGGCTGATTAAAATGCCCCTTATGCAAATGAAACTGAAAAAAAAACAAGTTCTTGTGTTTCTGCAGTCAAAAACTTCATGAAGGGAGAACCTGTTTGTGAATGAGCTTGTAGTAAAGAGAGAAAAACAAGAGAGAAGCCAGTCTTCATATAGAACTATTTGTATTCAGAATGTCAGTCCCACCTCTCCATTATACAGGCCAATAAAGTCTCTTTTAGCTGAACTGCTTTGAGTTGGGTTTATTGCCTCTTGACATAGGCAGAATCACAAAAGAAACAAACAGCAAGACATCAGTCACAGGAAAGACAGTGTTAATGGAGTGACCCTCTGACCCTATGTCCTTTAGACAAGCATGGCTAGGACCCTTCAACCAACTACTCCAGCAATGCCTTTGCCATTCACCTGGACCTTTCCACTGTTTTACCAGTTGGGGGAAAAGCTTTTGAAGCAACCCTTGTCATTTCTGACAATTGAGGGGAATATTTGAACATGATCACCAGAAACATTCAGCCCTCTGTGTGTGGGGGATGGAAACAAAACAGAGTGGAAAAACTCAGTGAATTGAGAAATAATTTTCCACCTGTTAACAAACAAAATAGAGTACTGCTAGATAAATAAACATTCTATCATTTCTCTAAGTCCAAAAGTTCCTTTCTCACATGAGCAAAAGATGGGAGGGTGGAGAAGATGGGCACAGCAAAACCAGAGGGGAACTGGCAGAAGGTGCGGCTATGTGGAGCCCTCCTCAAAGGAGTTGGCAGAGTCCAGATACTTTTGAGCCCTGCTTATATTCTTTGGCACTTTTCTGCAGAAAGGATCCAAGAGAATTCAGGAATGGAGCTGTTAACCTTCAGTGTGCCCTGATGAAGTTCATTGGGGGGGGGGGGGGCGATGGCGGGGGGGGGGGGGGGGGGGGGGGATGGCGGGGAGGGGGAGGGGAAGGGATAGGGCAAAAACATGTGCAAAGAGACCAAAGACTTATTATTCTTTAATAAAAGTTATTGTTAAGGAGAAACAGATGTTGAAGAGATACACCGAGACAGGAAAATGAACTATAAAACAGAAAGCAATCAAATTAGGAAAAGGTGTAGGCTCAAAGAAGAAAACAAAACAAACAAAAAAAGATTCTATTCCCCTTTTCAAACATACAATTGTAATGTCTGGATATGCCAACATAAAAATGCACACAAAGTTCTAACTTTGGCCTAAACATTTGATTTTTCAGAAACAACAACAATAATAGCAATAACAACATGCAATCATATCAAGTACCATGAGAGCTCTGAATTGCCCAAAACAATTGCTGGCATAGGAAAATATATTTTCAGGACATCATATATTTCCTGCCTTCCCAGATACTATTAAGCTGGTGAAGCTAAGTGAATCTTTGTGAAACTAATGATGAAAAATATCATCAAGTGAGTGAAGATAAGTGCTTGGGTTTGGATATGAAGTGTTCCCCATAAAGCTACTGTGTTGTCAGCTTGGTGTGAAACTGGTGGATCCAATCATTGAAGTTATTGGACCTTGACTGCTCCTACATAATCAATGGATTGATCAAATGATGTATTTATAATTGATGGACTATTCGAAAGTGGTGTAATTGTAGGAGGGGGGGGGTTGCTTGCAGGAAGTGGGTCACTGGGTTCTGTTCTGGGAGGTTACATCTTATCTCTTTTACCTGACTCTGTTTCTCTGTCTCTGTTTCCTGTCTCCAATGACTTGGGAAATTTTGGTCCACCATTCCCCCTTCCACCAAGATGTTCTGTTTTATGGTAGGCTCAGAATCATAGAACCAGGTGATCACAGGTTAAAAGAACAGCCAAAACAAATTCTTCATCTGTTACATTGTTTCTATTACATATTACATTGCCACTACTACAGTGAAAAAAAGAAGCTGGAAATGTTGAGTGTCACTTGCTTTCTGGACATAATTGGATGTGTATCCCATTGTCACTGGCCTCCACACAAAAATGCAATTCTTTCCAGGCATATTATTTTGTTTCCATGTTAATAGTTTATTTCTAGGAGGATTCTTGGCATTGACATAAAAAAAATCAAAGGTGAATTTTAAAAGAGTATATATATATTTTCTAATTTATCATAGCTTTGATAGAGTTTAAAAAATCTTTGTTTTTATTTTATACTGAAATTATTCTTTTCTTCAGCTTTTCCCCCCAGGATAGGCTTTTCTTCCAGACAACTCTTCTGATTTAGAAATAATTTGCTCCTTTTTCAGCTGTGATTATCTCAGGTGACAGGGAAAGCTCATGTATAGGTTAAGGAGACTATACGCTCCATATACATGTCAGGTGCTATGTAAACCTAGATTCATTCAATGACCTGTGTATCCATAACTAAACTCTTTAAGTTCAGTGCTTCTATTTGTATTTTTAAGCATGTACAACAAAAATTACGCAGTCTTTTTTGGCTACCATCTCTGTGTTCAGTGCATACACCATTATAACACAATAACGGCACACATTGCTAACAATAAGAAAAAAAGAAATAGAAGATAATGGTTTAGTTTTTTAAGAACAAGACAATAGCCCTGATTTTTATGGCCATCTGCATCACTTTTAACAGGATGGCCTTGCTGGGTCTTGCCTCTACATTACAAACACAAAACATCAAACTTGAAGAATATCTTTTTCTTTTGGAAGGAAAAATTAAAGAACTGCTTTATTAAAAGCAGATAAACCAACTTGATTATCTGTATACATATGACATAACATTGAAATGATAAAAAAAAGTTTTGAAGTCATGTTAAAAAAAAAATAGGGGAAGGGCCTACTATTGTGGTACCTGCCTGTACTCCCAGAACTCAGGAGGCTAAGACTGAAGAATTGCCAGTTTTGGGTACTTTTTTTTTTTTTTTTGGTCCAGTCGTGGGGCCTGAACTCGGCCTGGGCACTGTCCCTCAGCTCTTCAGCTCAAGGCTAGAGCTCTACCACGTGAGCCACAGCGCCACTTCTGGCTTTTTTCTTTTTGCTTATGTGGTGCTGAGGAATCGAATCAAGGGCCTCAGGCACGCAAGGCAAGCGCTCTACCACTGAGCCACCTTCCCAGGCCCCAGTTTGGGAACATTTTGACACCCTGGCTAAAAAAAGAAATGTGTGAGTGAGGGGAGGATAAGGAATGATATAGAGGTGTTTAAGTTCTTAGTCAACTAGATTCAAGGACCATTCATTTTAGTGATTGCCTTGTATTTTAAAGTTCCAGGAGGTTCCATTTTAATGTGAAAGAATAAATGTTTGACTTGGGTTTGACATATTAAAATCTTTTTTTAATCTTCCTTATACTCACTTTTATGAATGTGTTGTTCCATTAAGAACTTTCTAAGGGAGGCTGGGAAGGTGGCTCAGTGGTAGAGCGCTTGCCTTGCATGAATGAAGCCCTGGGTTCCATTCCTCAGCACCACATAAGCAGAAAAAAAAACAAAACTGGAAGTGGCACTGTGGCTCAAGTGGTAGAGCGCTAGCCTTGAGCTGAAGAGCTGAGGGACAGTGCCCAGGCCCAGAGTTCAGGCCTACGACTGGACCATCCCCCCCCCAACAAAAAAAAGAACTTTCTAAGAGCTGGGAATATGGCTTAGTGGTAGAGTGTTTGCCTAGCATGCATGAAGCCCTGGGGTCAATTCCTCAGTACCACATAAATGGAAAAAGCTGAAAATGGTGCTGTGGCTTAGGTGGGAAAGTGCTAGCCTTGAGCAAAAGCTCAGGGACAGTGCCCAGGTCCTGAGTTCAAGTCCCAGGACTGGCAAAAAAAAAAAAAAAAAAGAAGCAATCAATCCCCAGCACTGGTGGCTCATGCCTATAATCTTACAACACAGGAGACTGAGATCTGAGGATCGCGGTTCAAAGCCAGCTGAGGTAGGAAAGTCAGTGAGACTCACTCCAATAAACCACTAAGAAAACTGGAAGTGGCACTGTGACTCAAGTGGCAGAGCACTACCCTTGAGCTGAAGAGTGCAAGGACAGCACCCAGGCCCAGAGTTCAAGCCTACAAAACATTTTAATCCACTTCTTTTTTTTTTTAATTTAATTTAATTTTATTTGTGAACATATTGTACAGAGGAGTTGCAATTACATGGGCAGGATAATGCGTACATTTCTTACCAAACATTGCAGCCTCCTCCTTTGTTTACACTTCACATCCCTTCCCAGCCTCCCCCCCAATCCCAATCCCAAGCCTTCTCCTTCACCCCCCTTCCCCCCCCCCCCCCCGCACCGACGTTGTAAAGCTCATTTTGGACATGACAACTTGTACTTCTCATTGTTGCAACAGGTCCACCTGAATCCTTAAACAACTGGTTTTTGCCATCTCCTCCACAACTTATACTGACATCAAATATAGTGAAAGCAGGGGTTATACTGTGGGGGAGGGACATACAAAGCAACAAAGAAACACATGCACAAAACAAAAAAACATTAAAATACATATCTAAGGGTTCATTTTCCTGACATCACATTATCTGACCTTTTCCACTTGACTCATACATCTACTAGATATTACAAATAAGGGAAACCATGGGACCTATGTTTCTTTGGGCCTGGCTTACTTCACTTAATATAATTTTTTCCAAGTTTTTCCATTTCCTAACAAATGGGGCAATGTCATTCTTTCTGATGGAGGCATAGAATTCCATTGTGTATATATACCACATTTTCTTGATCCATTCATCTACTGAGGGGCATCTGGGTTGGTTCCATATCTTAGCTATGGTAAATAATGCTGCAATAAACATAGTTGTGCTGGTAGCTTTAGTGTGGTCTTGTTTGTAAACATTTGGGTAAATGCCCCAAAGTGGGATTGCTGGGTCATAGGGGAGTTCTATGTGAAGTCTTTTGAGGAACCTCCATACTGCTTTCCAAAGTGGTTGAACAAGTTTACATTCCCACCAACAATGAAGTAAGGTTCCTTTCTGTCCACATCCCCTCCAGCATCTGTTGTTGTTAGAGTTCTTGATTTTTGCCGTTCTAACTGGAGTGAGGTGATATCTCAATGTTGTTTTGATTTGCATTTCTTTTATGGCTAGGGATGTTGAACATTTCTTCATGTGTCTATTGGCTATCCTTCTTTCTTCTTCAGACAAGTTTCTCTTTAAGTCTTTCGCCCACTTATTTATTGGGCAGTTGTTTCTTTGAGGATTTGTTGTTGGGGGGGTTAATTTTTTGAGTTCCAAGTATATTTTAGATATGAGACCCTTGTCCGTTGTATGGCTAGTAAAGATCTTCTCCCAATCCGTGGGCTTTCTATTGATCTTGCTAGCTATGTCCTTTGCCCTGCAGAAGCTCTGCAACTTTATGCAATCCCATTTGTCCAACCTTTCTTTGATTTGTTGTGTTTCCGGGTCTCTATTCAGAAAATTTTGGCCTGAGCCAAGGAGACCTAGGGTTTCTCCTATTCCATCCTGTAATGTTTTGAGAGTGTCTGCTTTGAGTTCAAGGTCTTTGATCCATTTGGAGTTGATTCTGGTGCAGGGTGATATATAAGGATCTAGCTTTAGTTTTCTACATGTAGTTAACCAATTTTGCCAGCACCATTTACTGAAGAGGTTCTCTTTCTTCCATTCTATTGTTTTAGCTCCCTTATCGAAGATTAGATGGCTATAGGTATGTAGGTTCATTTCTGGGTTTTCAATTCTATTCCATTGGTCCTGAGGTCTGTTCTTATGCCAATACCAAGCTGTTTTGATTACTATGGCTTTATAGTAGAGTTTGAAGTTTGGTATTGATATTCCTCCAGCAGTGTTCTTTCCATTGAGGAACGTTTTTGCTATTCGGGGTCTTTCATTGTTCCATATGAATTTTTGGATTGCCTCTTCTATTTCCTTGAAGAATGAGGTTGGAATTTTGATAGGTATTGCGTTGAATTTGTAGATAGCCTTGGGAAGTATTGCCATTTTCACGATGTTAATCTTTCCAATCCAGGAGCATGGGAGGTTTTGCCATTTTTTAAGTTCTGTGTTGATTTCCTTTTTCAAGATTTTAAAGTTTTCATCATAGAGGTCCTTCACTTCTTTGGTTAAGTTAATTCCTAGGTATTTTATTTTTTGTGGGGCGATTACAAATGGAGTTGCTTTCCTAATTTCAGCCACACTTTTCTCATTGTTGGCATACAGAAAAGCCATTGATTTTGGGGGGTTAATTTTATAACCTGCTACTTTGCCAAAGTTTTGAATCAGCTTGAGTAATTTGGGAGTGGAGTCTATGGGATTCTTTAAATACAAGATCATGTCATCTGCAAAGAGGGAGAATTTTATTTCTTCTTTCCCTATTTCGATCCCCTTTATGTCTGCATCTTGTCTTATTGCTGTAGCTAGGCATTCTAATACTAGATTGAAGAGGAGTGGAGAGAGTGGGCATCCTTGTCTTGTTCCTGAGTTAAGAGGAAATGGCTTTAGTTTTTCACCATTGAGTATAATGCTGGCTGTAGGTTTGTCATATACAGCCTTTATTGTATTGAGGAATGTTTCATGGATTCCTAATTTTTCCAAAACCTTCATCATAAAGGGGTGTTGGATCTTGTCGAATGCTTTTTCTGCATCTATTGAGATAACCATGTGGTTCTTATTCTTGCTCCTGTTGATGTGATGAATAATATTAATTGATTTGCGTATATTGAACCAGCTTTGCATCCCTGAAATGAATCCTGTTTGATCATGGTGTGTGATTTTTTGGATGAATTGTTGAAGTCGATTGGCCAAAATTTTGTTGAGAAGTTTTGCATCAATGTTCATCAAAGAAATGGGTCTATAGTTCTCTTTCTTTGATGAGTCCCTGCCTGGTTTGGGGATGAGGGTTATGATGGCTTCATAGAATGTGTTCGGTAGTGAGCTTTCTCTTTCAATTTCATTGAAGAGTTGGAGGAGTATTGGTGTGAGCTCTGCTTTGAAGGCCTTGTAAAATTCCGCTGTAAAACCATCTGGTCCTGGACTTTTCTTAGCTGGGAGGTCTCTTATTGCTGTTTCTATTTCAATGCTTGATATGGGCCTGTTAAGCTGGTTTAACTCATCTTGGTTTAGTTTTGGCATGTTAATATTTGCTAGGAAAAGGTCCATTTCTGTCAAGTTCTCAAACTTATTAGCATAAAGTTTTGAGAAGTATTCCCTTATAATGTTCTGAATCTTGGTTGTTTCCGTGGTGATGTTTCCGTTCTCATCTCTGAGTTTATTAATTTGGGTGTGTTCTCTCCTTTTTCTGATAAGGTTTGCTAAGGGTCTGTCAATTTTGTTAAGTTTTTCGAAGAACCAACTCTTTGTTTTGTTGATTCTTTCTATAGTTTTTTTGGATACTAATTCATTTAATTCTGATTTAATTTTGATTATTTCTTTTCGTCTACTGGATTGGGGTTTATCTTGCTGCTCTTTTTCAAGGAGGTTTAGATGTGTCATTAAATTGCTAGTTTCAGATCTCTCCAATTTGTTGATGTAGGAGCTCAGAGCTATAAACTTGCCTCTGAGTACTGCCTTTGCTGTGTCCCAGAGGAGCTGGTAATTTGTGTGTTCATTTTTGTTGAATAGCATGAACATTTTAATTTCCTTTCTAATCTCTTCCATGACCCACTCATGATTCAACAGTGTGTTGTTCAGCCTCCATGTGATACCGGACTTTCTTTGGTGGCTTTTGGTGTTGAGTTCTAATTTTATTCCCTTGTGGTCAGAGAGAATGCAAGGTATAACTTCAATGTTTCTGAATTTAGACAAGTTTGCTTTGTGGCCTAAAATGTGGTCTATTTTAGAAACGTTCCATGTGCTGCTGAGAAAAACATGTATTCTGATGCTGCTGGGTGAAATGTTCGGTAGATATCTGTTAAGTCTAGTTGATCTATGCAGCTGTTTAGATCTGCGGTTTCTCTGTTGAGTTTTTGCCGAGTTGATCTATCTAGTGGGGAGAGTGGTGTGTTAAAATCCCCAACAATTAATGTCTTTGGATCTATATGGGATTTGAGGGAAAGTAGTGTTTCTTTGATAAATTTGGGTGCTCCATTGTTTGGCGAATAGATATTTAGAATTGTAATATCCTCCTGAAGGAGAGATCCTGTAATTAGTATGTAGCAACCTTTTTATTTCTTCTCACGAATTTTAATTTGAAGTCTATTTTATCTGATATTAGGATTGCAACTCCCGCCTGTTTATGGGGGCCGTTTGCTTGGTAGATTTTGTTCTAGCCTTTAACATTGAAAATGTGTTTGTTTTTACGGGCAAGATGTGACTCCTGCAGGCAGCAGATAGAAGGGTCTTGTCTTTTAATCCAACTAGACAGTCTATGTCGCTTAATTGGAGAGTTCAGTCCGTTAACGTTAAGAGATAGGACTGAGAGGTATTTGGGAGTTCCTGCCATGTTATCCACCTTCTTGGGGGCTGCAAAAACTGGGTTCTTCCTATGGTTCTTGGATTCTCAGTTTGGGTGCAGTTTCTTGGCCTTTGTTGCGGTCTTGTTGGCTTTCTATGTGTAGGACATCTTTAAGAATCTTTTGTAGGGCTGGTTTGGTGGAGATGTATTGTTTCAATTTTTCTTTGCTATGGAAGGTTTTTATTTGGCCTTCATTTATAAAGGAGAGTTTAGCTGGGTCCAGTATTCTTGGTTGATAGTTGTTTGTTTTTAGGGCATGGCATACATCATTCCAGGCTCTTCTTGCTTTGATTGTCTCTGCTGAGAAATCTGAGGTGATTCTAATTGGTTTCCCTTTATAGGTGATTAACCTTTTCTCCTTGACAGCTTTAAGGATCTTTTCCTTGGTCTGAGTTGATCCTGTGTGGATTATAATGTGATGGTGGGATGTCCTATTCTGGTCTGGTCTATTTGGGGTTCTAAAAGCTTCTCGTATCTGAATAGGCCTATCTTTTTGTATGTTTGGGAAGTTCTCTGCTAGGATCCTGTTAAACAAATTTCCTAGACCATTAACTTCTGTTTCTAGGTGCTCCTCTACACCCATTATCCTTAGATTGGGCCTTCTGATGGTGTCTTCCAGGTGTTGGATAGATCTATCATATTTCTTGGACTTGTCTTGGATGGTTGTATGTTCTTTCTCTATAATATCTAGGCTGTCTTCAATCCCTGAGATTCGATCTTCTGCATGGTCTAACCTGCTGTCAAGACTCTCTACTTTGTTTTTTATCTTTTTTCCTTCTAATTGGTCAACTTTGATGGCTTCAAGTTCTTTGTTGAAGCTCTGTTTTAGGTCTTGTATGAATTTCTTTACTTCCTTAATTTGGTGTTCAGTGTTTGTTCTCAAATCACTTAGTTGATTGGTTATGGTTTCTTTGGACTCCCATTCCTTCTGTTGGGTTTCATTCAGCATTCCCTTTGTGGTCTCCCTGACTTCCTTCAGCTCTTTGTTAATGGATTCCATGAATGCCTTTAGTGATCTTTGTGTATTCTCTACCTGGTCTCTCAATTCCTGAATTACTCTTTGATTAGCTTCCTCCTGTTTGTGGGATTCCTGCAGTTCTCTTTCCTCCCATTCGTGGGATTCCTGCAGTTCTCTTTGAGTGTTCTCAGCCTGCTCGTGCCATTCCTCCCTTTCTCTTTGAGTATTCTCAAGTTGTTCACGCAAATCCTGTATCAGTTTTTGAGTAGCTTCCTCACGCTTATGATATTCCTGTATAAACTTTTGGGATGCCTCCTCTCTCTCCCTATCACGCTCATACAGAGTCCTTTGTAAGTTGTCAGACTTCTCATTTATCATGTTTGCCACCAGTGTTTGTAGAGCTATTTGGGAACTCTCCTCTGGATTGTTCATTATCTGATCTGACCCCTGATTATCAAGATTGGGAATTGAGATACCCGGATTTGCCATTTTTCTTGTGTTTTTTCTGGCTTACTCTGCCCATTTGAGATGAAAATAGAACCAGTTTTGTGCTAGAACACTATCTTAAGGCAACCATCAACCAACGTTTGCATTTATACAGTCAATAGTCTACAGATACAGTCTAGTTCAACAGATACATCTATTCAACATCAAACAACTATATGTTAATGGGCTTTGAACCACAGAGAAGAATTTGGAAAACCAGAAATTATTAGGGTTAGGGAGAGATGTGGGTAAAAAATAGGAATAGATTGGTGTGGGGAGGCACAGGGAGAGTTAACTATGTCCTAATCTCAATGCAGGAAATAGGTTGGGTAGGATGCAAGTAGAGAGAGCGAGAAAAAGAAGAAAGGGAAAGGGAAATGAAAAGAGACCAGAAAAAAATAGAAACGTAAAAATTAATATAGTCATGGAGATTGAAAGACCATGTATTTAGAGAGGAATGTGAATATATTGAGAAAACAGGAGGGAGATAGAGGAGATGTGAAAAGCTTAAAAAATGCTTAAAATATTATATAGGTATAAAGAGGTAGTACTGCTATTAAGGAATTTAAGTCTCAGAGGTTTTGGATTCAGTAATAAATTTGTGGATTAAGTGTGTACACAATGGGGGATAGGGTCTAGTAGTTAACTATTGGTTTATCTGAGGATGTGCAGGACAAGGGTTAAGTCACATACAGAAGAACAAAACAGAGGAAAAGGTGAAAAGGATGACACAGGGAGAAAAAAAGATCAGAAGTTCAGTAGAGCTAGACAAAAAACAAAAAGATAATTAAGAAAGAAAGAAAAAGAGAAAGAAGACAAGAAAAGAAAGGAAAACGCACATTCACGTATTCCTAAAATAAAAATTATAAGAGGGAAAAAAAGTTACTGGAAAACAATTATTTTTCAAAAAAGGCAAAAATTGAAGATTAATAAAAGTTTTAGAAAAGGAAAAAAATTTTTTTTATATATATAAGGTACCAAAAAAAAAAGAAAAAAGAAAAAAGAAGAAGAAGAAAAAAAAAAAAGTTCTTTGATTTTTTTTTTTGATTTTTTTGGGAGGGGTGGGAAGAATCCTGTATCTCCCTTTTGTGTGTAACCAGTCTCTTGTTGGAGTCTCTGGTCAGCTTGAGGTCCTGTGGCTTGATTGGTTTCTTAAGTCAGTTTGTTCGAACAGGCAGAAAAATGCTCCGCTTTACCGAAGATTTTGAGATCCCCCTCCCAGGTTAGTTTTCTGGGAGGGTGATCTGCTTTGAGAATCACAAAAGAGGGGTGATGAGGCTAGGTTCTGGTAGAGTTGAGGCCTTTCAACAAACAGTAGCTTTTCCCTGGGGCTATTTTGTGAAAAACTCACAGAGCCATTCTCAGGGTTTCTGTTTTTCAATTGATTGTGGGGGCTGCTAGAGGGAGGGGCAGCCTCTGGCTCTGGTTACCCAGTGAGGCAAGCCACTCCAATGGCTGGCGCCTGAGCTGGGTGACTTTTCCCTGGATGGAGCTGAGTCTGGCAGGTCACTTCGCCGTTAAGTTCTTGTGACCTGCTAAATGACTCGTTTTATTCCAAGGCCTGAGTTGGAGCTGGCAGCTCCTCCGAGCTTTGTCGGTATCCAAGATGGAGATCACCGGTGCTGGGGGGGGAGGGGTGGCCTTCCCTCCTCTGCTCCCTGAGAAGGAGTGAGGACGTTGGGCTTGTACTCACGCCGAGTCTTGGATCCTGGGTCATCTCTGGTCTGCAAACTGCAGGATGAGGATGTCCGCTCCTTGTCGGTTCTTGCTGGTGTTGAATAGAATCCTCTCGCCCGCTGCGTCTGGCTCCTTCGTCCTGGCCTCTCTGTGTGAGCGCTCAGGTATGGCCGCGGCTGTGGTCGGCGCATGCGACCCTGCCACCGCCGCCGCCGCGGCTGCTGGCAGGCGCTCAGATGTGTCTCCTTGTCTTGGCTTCCCCTCTCTTGTCTAACTCTCTGTTCTGTGATGGCACACTTGGTGTGATTCTCTGGCTTAGGACTGTTCACTGGAACTCTAAAACTGCTTTCTATGCGAGAGCTTGTTCAGATTCCAGCTTCTCCTCTGCCATCTTCCCGGAACTCCTTATCCACTTCTTATTTATTCCCTTTCCCTTGTGTTTCCCAGAGCTCTCTTCCTTATAATCGTTGTGAAAAAGGAAGAAGAATCTGAAAGACACATTTGTTGTTGTTGTTGTTCAATGTTTGCCACTGTCTATGCTTTCATGAAATTAAAACTTCATACCAGGCGATTCAATTGATTTTTCTTCCTCTATAACCCGGAGTGCAGTGAAGAACTAAACCAGCTTTGAGAACTAGATCACTTCTTTTCTCCTTTGGCCCTCTATGTTCAGAAAATAAGAGACGCCAACAGATCTGCTTATTTTATTTGTTTGGTCATTTTAATCATTTTTGTTTCAAAATATTATTGAGAATCATCTGAAGAGGTGAAATAAGGTAAAAAAATGCTTAAAAATACAGTTCTGTTGGATATGACTGGAGTTTCTCTTATCATTAGAGGAAAACATTCTTAAATTTATGTTTATGTAAAAATATGATATTACATATTTTAGCACAAAGGATATCTTTTTTTAAAAATCTCTTTATCTGTCTCTCATTTGGATAATTTTTTGTTATTCAGGGGAGTCTCAGAAAAGTTGATTTAACCATAAAGCACAAAATGATCCATAGAAGTGGTCAAATTTTAATTTGTTTAAGAAGTCATATTCAAATTATATTTGGGCTATGCCCCTCATTCAAAAAAATTGAAACCACCTTCCAAAGGACTTTTTATGCTTCTATCTAAGCTTTCTCAAAAGTGTAATCATAGGCTTCAATGGATCATTCCCAGACAATAGTAGATTTGTTAAAGAAGCATTGAAGGAACTATTATTGTCAAATTCATTTTACTTAAAAAAAAATCTAGTATTTTTGCCAATTCTGTTTATCAGTCATTTTTAAAAATTTTTTATTGTAAAGATACTATACAGAGGGTTACAGTTACATGAGTAAGGTAATGAGTACACTTCATATTGAGCATTGTTACCCCCTCCATTGTTTTATCCCCTACCATCCCTTCCCTCCCTACCTTCCCCCAGTCATTTATTTTTAAAAGAATTTTGAGTAACTATTATTTTAATATTAGGATAAAATATCTGACATAGAAGTCTCCTTTGAAACCTTTTACTTATTTAATACAATTTATACTATTCTATAAATTACTTTTCTGTAGCTTCCCTAAATTTCAAGCTAATGTTTTCAGTTCCCAATTTTAACCATAACTGTTTTGCAACATACTGTAGAAACTAACAGATTCTGTTACTGTCTGTGCTAGAAGTCTGTCTGAAAAATTAAAGAGAAGCTATTGAAAAATAAATGATATATACCATCAATATTTCATATAGCTTTCTTTTTTGAGTTTTAAAAAATTTTATGATTATAAAAGTGATGTAAAGAGGGGCTACAATTACATAAGTCAGGTAAAGAGTGTATTTTTTGGATGATGTCACTCCTTCCCTTGATCTCTCATTTTCTCCCATCTACTCCCCCCACCCCCCACCCCCGCTTAAACTGTATAGAATTTTGTGTGTGTGTGTGTGAAAATACCATACAGAGGAGTTACAATTACATGGGCAAGATAATGAGTACATTTCTTATCAAGCATTGTTGCCTTCTCCTTTGTTTCCCCTTCCTATCCCTTCCCATCTCCCCCACTGCCTCCCATATCCCCTCCTATAGCTTTCTTAAATACCATAATAACCAATAAAATATGAGAAGGAAAATGATCTAATTTGTGATAATAACAAACTGGAAATAAACTAATAAAACATTTTCATGAACTACAATCTAAAACTTTGTACATAAAATTTCTAAAAACTATAAGCAAAGACATAAGCATATGAAGAAAATATCCTCTTTCTTGTTGAATAAGCTGTTATAAAGCTATCAAAATTTCTCCAAATTAAACTAGAAAGGCAATGCAATTCCAGTGAAAGCCTAACTAAAGCTTTATGTAATTGTATGTAAGCACACTCCCAAGTTCATCTAGAATTAAAGTGCTAGGGAAATTTTGAAATGAGATTAATTAGGAAGAATGGTCTCCACCATAAATAAAAATTCGTGCTCTTGTTGATGATCATGAGGAATGAACTCAGAGGCTCGGCATTATCTCAGAGCTTTTCTCACTCAAAGCTAGTGCTCTACCACTTTGAGCCACAGTGCTACTTCTGGCTTTCTGTGACTGATTGGAGATAAGAGTCTCACAGATTTTCTTGCCTGGGGTGGCTTCAAACTAAGATCCTCAGATGTCAGCCTCCTGAGTAGTTAGAATTACAGGCATGAGTCTCCAGTGCCCAGCTTGTGATAGTTAATTTTGTTTGCCAAATTAATTGAATTAAGATACCTAAGTGATTAGTAACGAACAATTCTGGATGTGACTGGATGTTTCCACAGAGCATTAACTAAGTGGAGAAAATCTGCTCTGAATGTGGATAGTCCTTGGTAAAATAAAAAGAAGAATATGAAATCTCTTCTCTCTCCCTCTCCCCCTTCATCTTTCTTGGTCTCCATGAGGTGAGCTATGCTGCTCTGCCATACCCTCTCATCTATACTGGACTGACACCTCTGAAACCATGAGCCAAAATATCCATCAAAGATCTATTACATTGTTTCTCACAGATATTTGGTCATTGTGACAAAACTATTTTACAGGAAAGAAAACTGGTACCAGAGAAGTAGGGTCATTACTATCTGTGGCTCCAAAGCATTTGGACTAATTTGTTGGAAGACGTTTGGAGGGCTTTAGAGAAGTAGACTAGAGAAACCTTAAAATGATGCAAATGGAGGTTAATGGGCAGTTTTGGTGCAACTCAGAAGACCAGAATGCAGACAATAACGATTACACTCATAAGGTTTCAAATGGAAATGAGGACTCTTGGGATTAGACTTGAAGTCCTTTGCAAAAGGACTAGAGGAAAAATCTCTTGAGAACATCTCATGAGTTGCTCAACCTCCAGACATCACAAGTTGAAGCAGATAACAGTATAAATTCATATAACAACCTTCCATTGTATTTTTTTAAGAAGGGAACATCTTTTGAGAAAGCTCATCTGTTTGCATTGGGCCAATTAAGAAGTTATTTCTCTAGGATTCATTCTGCTGTGTTCAAGCACTCAACCAAGGTCTCTAGACAGTGTTAGAGTTGGTGGTGGACCTTGCAATCAAACATATGATGCTGGTTTTTTCAGGCATGCAGAGTGCAAGAGTTTTGTGGACATAGAGACTTCCACCCAGATTTCAAAGGAAAACCTAGAAAGCCAGGCAGCGATGTGTTAGAAGGTCAGCCTACCTGTAGGTATCCCTGCAAGGACACTGCATGAAGCTGTCAGAATAAAGGCAACCCTCAGAAAATTCCAGTTACATGGAATATCTGCTGAGCAAAGCCATAGCAGGTGAACAATGCTAGGTTTAGAGAGAAGCAATATGAGCAGAAATTAGCAATGTGATAGAGGGCTCCCAAACCCTTGGGAGAGAGGTAAAACATGGATCAAGATTTTGATTTTTACACTGCTGAGTTTCAGTTTTGCTTTGGTGCAATTCCTCTTTTCTGGGCTCCCATTGCTCCTTTTTGAAATAGGAATTATTACTATATGGCATTATATTTTGGTAGTATGTATTTGTTTTGTTTGTTCTTTGTACCACAGGGGGCTAAGCATTTGCCTTGAGTCTCAGAGACCATTTTGAATTTGGACTTTTGGACAAGGTTGAAAGGGGATTCGTGGAAATAGAATGAATTCTGTATTTTGAGGTAAATATGAGTATTTGAGGGCAAGAGGCAGAGGGTCATTGTTTAAGGAGGTGTGTTTGAGTGCATTTCTTCTTCCCTTTCTCCTCTCTTTCTCCCCCTCCCCCTTCCCTGAGAAGTGACTGCTTGAGTCATGCTCCAGCTCTTTTTGCTTCAGTTACCTTTCAGATACGGTCTTGTGCTGGGCATTGGGACTCACACCTATAATCCTAGATATTCAGGAGGTTGAGATCTGAGGGTCATGGTTCAAAGGCACCAGAGGCAGCTAAGTCCATGAGAATCTGATCTCCAATTAACGATCCAAAAAAGCCAGACGAGGATCTGTGGCTCCAGTGGTAGAGCACTAACCTTGAGCTAAAAAGAAAAAAATGCTCATGGACATCACCCAAGCCCTGAGTTCAAGTCCTAGGACTTTGCCCCACAAAACAACAACAACCAGATAAGGTCTTGTATTTTTGCCTTGAGCTAACTTCAAACTATGATCTTCTGACCCATAGACTTTCACATAACTGGAGTCACAGGCATGTTTTACCATGCTTATTGATCGAAATGGAGTCTTGCTAACCTTTTGCCTAAACTGATCTCTACAATTCTCCAAATCTCTTCCTCCTGAGTAGCTGGGATTAGACATGAGCCACCACACCTAGCCTGACTTCTGATGGTTGTTCTTGATTGTTAGCTGGATGGATTGGGGGATGCTGGGAAAATTAGAAAAACAATTTCTAGGTGTCTGTACATCATTTTTCAGAAAGGATTAACTAAGCATGGAGCCTACATTCAGTGTCAACAAGACTTTCCAATAAGCTTTGTGGAATAAAGGGGGAAGAGGAGGAAGTCCATACATCCTCCCTGCCCCTGACCCCTCTGAGGTGAGCTGCTCTGACATGCCCTCCCTACTATCCAGATGGACTGCAACCATTAGCCAGAATTAGTCTTTCCTCCCTTAAGATTTTGGCTCAGAAATTTTGTTACCATGATAAAATACTAACACATGTTTTAAAAGCTATCATAAATGCTAAACATGGGGAAATGGTACAAAAATAGTCTATATACATATGTGGTTTTATTTATAATAACTAATGGTATGATCATTGAGTATTATCTTAATCTGTGTTGCTATGATATAATACCACAGACTGGGTAATTTATCTTAGTAAACAGTCTAAAGCCCAAGGTCAACATGTTTCACTGCTCTCACATAGCAGAGGGGAAAGGGCTGGGGAGCAGGGGGGGGGAGGGGTGGGAGGTGGGAAAGGGATGAATGCCCCATTCAGTTGTTTTATAATGACTCCTAATTCCATCCATGAAAGCAGAGTCTTTATCATATAAAAAAATCTGTATTACATATAACACTCAAAAGTGTTATACAAAAAAAATACAAACAAACTTGCTTTCCTTTCATTTTTTTGTTTGGTGCTATTTTGAGACATTAATGATTTATAAGTATCAAAGTATTACCTACCCTACACCTCAGGTGCCAGTGAAAAGACACTGCTATGGAGTCTTGGAATATCCTGGTATCTCTGAAAATGCTGTGGAATATGCAAAATTAAAGTATTAAGAACATTGACATTGTCTGTGTATTCTATAGAGATACAAGGAGCCTTCAGTTATAAAATTTTAGCTGCAACTTAAAATTTTAGTACTTCTTCATGGGTTTGAATATGTGGCTAGGTATTTTGTTTAAAATAAAATGATAGCATGATATGGTACCTGTCAGATAAAAGTTAAAGTCATCCTTGTTCCAGTGGCTATAATCCTACCTACTCAGGAGGAGGCTGAGATTATAGTTTGAAGCCAACCCAGGTAGGAAGTCCATGAGACTCTTATCTCCAATTAATTACCAGAAAACAGGAAGTGGCACCAAGTGGCTCAAAGTGGTAGAGTGCTAGCCTTGAGCAGAAAAAGCTCAGGGACAGCACCCAGGCCCTGAGTTCACAGGCCCCAGGATCACATACGCGTACACGTGCGCATGTGCACACGCGTGAGCACACACACACACACAAATGCCATTGCTAAGAAAAGACATAGGAGATATGGCAAAGAGCAGAGGAGAATACAGCAAATCTATGTCCCCTAAGCCACCTTTGTCTAAGAGGTATATTAAATAGCCAATATGAAAAGACATGTTTGAGGCATTTCTCTTATTCCTCTTTGCTGAGGTACAGCCCTTGGAAAAAGAAAGACAGTAAGCCATGGAGAGTCAATTGATTCTGCTACAAAGAAGCCCATCCTCTTCAGATACAGACACAGGCATGAGTATACAGGAGCATAGTATAATGTATTTTGGTTGTTATATATGTTATGTAATAATAATATACTATCTGTGTTCTTGCCAAATTATTAATGGTGAGTCTTGGTCATTTGACAATTTTTGGTTATTATTGTCAGTATCAGGGTTTGAACTCAGGGTCTTCCTTGCTCTATTACTTGAGTCACTTCTTCAGCCCTGTTTTTTGCAGATTATTTGGAGATGGAATCTCTCAAACCTTTCTTCCTGGTGTAGCTACAAACTGAAATCCTCTGATCTCAGCCTCCTGAGTAGCAAGGTTACAGGCCTCAGCCACTGGTGCCCAGCTTTTTTTTTTTTTTTTTTTCTGAAACCAGGTGTCACTATGTAGAACAGGCTGGGCTTGAACTCAGCATTTTCATACCTTTATCTCTAAAGTACTGGGATTACAGGCCTATACGACCACATCTAACTGGCAATTTCTTTGTAAATTCTATTCTCTTTAACCTCATCTACATAATTGGGAGGATGGATAAATATAGTATACTGTTCTAAAGAAATGCATTAAAAAGAATATTAGTACTGACATAAAAAAATATCCAAAGCCTTCTGCACTTTTGAAAAAGTCACAGAACTTTTATAAAGTCACATAGCTGGTGTACAATGATTCCAAATATATATTTTTAAATTATACAGAAGACAGGTACTGATTGCTACTTCTGATAATGGCAAAGGAATACTTATCATATGAACCCTCACTTTACTCAGCATTTATAAAAAGTGGAAAGCAGAATAAAAACATTTTAAGATTGTTGGTCTGTCTTCAAAGTGTGTGTGACTAAAGCTGCAGGAGAATTAAGCTCAAAACACCGCAATTAGAAAGGGTAAGAATTATGCGTTGTGGCTTTCTGGCCCAAGGGCAGTGCCAATGCCTGTGGCTATAACTGTGGAAAATTGTAGAAGAAACCACATCTTTATTAGTTAAAGGTGCCAGAGATAAGGGTTGAGGGATGGAAAAGCAGCTGAAATTTTAAAGGAAAAATCCTGGCAGTGAGAAATCAAGAGGAAAAGGAAAACACAAATTCTGAACATAAGTTCAGTCCAAATGTAAAAGCTAAACTCCAAAGACTTAGAGGAGCTGCTGAGGGTTCAAAAAAATAAAAACACAATGGGAAACCTACTCTTGACAAAGTCACTTGGGGCCAGATTTTTGAATTTGTCATACAACCCCATTCCCAAATACATGTCTTAACAAACAACAATACGGTCAGCAGAAAAAGAAAGCCCTTAAACATCTGAAAAATGGGGGCAGGAGGAATCTTATAGTCAAGAGAGCAGCTGAAAATTAGAAGGATCCCTAAAAACAAAGAAACCACCCAGGGCAGCAGTTGGGTGACCCCCATCAATACCCAAAGACTTGGCTCACTGGTAAATGGTGCAAAAGAGGCTAGGTTAGAAAGCAGCTATGGACAAGCCTAAGATCTCAGGTGTAGTATCATCAGGGGAAGGTACACCATTTACTGTAAATTCAAAAGACGTAACTGCCTAAGAGAAAAAAAGCCAGCCATACTCAAAGAATGCCCCTGAGATCCAGAGTAACTACAATATACTAAATCAAGTGTCCAAAAAGTACTTGACACTCATAGACATGAAAGCATAGCCATTCAAGGCATGGCCATTCCAAGGAAGTAAAGATAACCCATAAGATCCACTCCAAGTATGTCCTGAAGTTGGGTTGTAGCAAAGACTACAAATAACAATTATAGATGTAAAGATTTAAAGTGGCAAAGCCTGCTATATGCAAGTTGATAATTTAAAAATTCAATTTAAAAAATGGGGGAAAAAAGGATCCTGGAAAGTTTACCAAAAAGGAAAAAAGACATTGTGAACATCTGACAACCACAAGAAAAGTAGCTGAATATCATGCTAGTCATTTGGAAAATGCAAATTAAAACCACAATGTGATAGAACTTCACACCTATGACTAAAGGGGGATGTATATGCTCTGACAACCACAAATGGGGCAGATTTGGAGTTGTTGAATCTCCTACATTGCTGGTAGAAATGCAAAAAAAAAAAAATGGTACAAGCAACTTGGAGAAATATTTGGTAGTTTTTTTTAAATAAAATCAAACATACATGTCCTTTCTGCCTAAGCAATTACATTCTTCGGTACAAAACAAAAGAAATACAAACATATGTTAATAAAAGTTATAAATAAATAATCATAGCAACCTTATATACAATAGCCTAAAACTAGAAAGCACAGTTCTGTCCACTGGAACATTAAATAAATGAACTAGGATATCTTCACAGAATGGAGTCCTTCTCAAAGAGAAAAGGTATAAAATGACTGCTAATTGCAAAAACTGCATGATTCTTACAGATATTAATCTGATCACAATAAATGAACAAAGAGTACTTTTCAAAGAGTACTTTTCAGATCTTCAAATCTGGTTCCTATTTCCTTAGTTATATAATGTCTGTAAATATGCTATACCTGCAGTAAAAGGAACTTTGCAGTTATAATTAAGGTTTCTTACCAATTGATTTTAAGACACAGAATTTTCAGGATTTATTTGTAAACCCAGTTAATCATAGGAGTGCTCAAAGGAGAGATGGAATGGAAAGTCTAAAGTATTTAAAGCTTGGGAAGAATAAACTAACTTGAAGATGGAAGTTCCAAATGGAAAATGCTAGAAGGATAGAAATTGTTTTTACAACCAGTTCAGAGAAAAGGATTCTGATCCCCAATCAGGATTTAGATCAGCCAACATCTTGATTCTGGTCTTGCAAGACCCTGAGTAGATAATTCACCCATACTTTGCCAGGCTTCTGGTCTATAGAAACTGTAAGATAATTAATGGTTGTTTTTTGAGCCACTAAATATGTAGCAATTGATTATACAGAAATACATAAGTAACACACTGTATGATTCTATTTGCTTGAGTTACTGGAAGAGGCAAAATTCCATGGTGATCTAAGTCAGAAAAAGAGAAAACAAGCTGAAAAGAGGCACAAGGGAAATTTCTGAGACAATAGAAAAGTTCTGTATGTTGTTTTACATGGTGATTATTTGGTTTTATAAAACTGTCAAAACCCATTAAATTTTATATCTTCAGTAAAACACAAACATATACAGAAACACCACTCTATCTTCATAACAATGGCTAAAACTTTTTAAAAGACTGACACACATTGCTATGGATTAGAAGAATCTAGAAGCCAAATGCACTGCCATAAAATAGTATAGCCAGTTTGGAGAACAGTCTGGCAGTTTCTCATAAAGCTAGTAGACATTGTCCCCAGAAGTGAGCATTGCCACTCCCAGGAATTTATGTAAAAAAATATATATTTAGGCACAAAAGAACTTGGATAACAATGTTCACAACACCCTTGTTTGTAACAGACTCCAGCTGAAAATAATCTCAGATACATCAGCAGGAAGATGGATAAACAAATTGCAGAATAGCCATACAGTGAAATTAACTCTGATAAAAATGGCTCATATACACAGCAAATAGATGGATCTTAAAAGTTTTTATTTTGAGTAAAATGCTCCACATAAAAGAACACATATTTATCCACTAAATTTGGATTATGTTGAAGAGTAAAACTTATGCTGGTAGAAGTCAGAGACCGGTTGCCTCTGGGTTTCAAGGATGGGGAATTAATTGAAAAAGGTACATACAGGAACTTTCTAGAGTGATGAAAGTGTTTTATATTTTGTTTGGGGTGGTAATGAGACAGGAATAAATAACTGCCAAGACTCAGACTGAATACTTAAGTCCTGTGAAGGATGTCTGTAAACCACATCTCAATTTTTTAAAAAATGAAAACAAGTGTTTTAAGGAATAGGCAGAGTATTTATTAGTCATTCTTTGCTGTAGTTGCTAAGTTCATTATTGAGAGCCTACCATGTGCCTAACCCGGAGTGTAGGCCTTCAACTGGAAGACAGTATTAGTTTGATATTCTCTGTCCTGTATTTCAATAGATATGTTTCAAGCCATTAATGTTATTCTTTTTCTTCAAGTTCATTTACAAATAGGACTTTGTTAAATTGATAGTGGAAAGTTATCTACTATAAATACACTTACTGACCTTAACTACTTCCATTTCTAACTTTTATATAGGAAAAAATACAGTTTCTTTTCATAAAATGAGTGATAATACTCCATAGATTTGTAAAAATGTAACTTTAGGGAATGTGTGTGGAATAGATGAGGAATAAATGTGTGTGTGTGGATAGACGGGAGAGGATTTAGGGTAGAGGTAACATTGATCAAGATGCATTGTATACACAAGTAGACATGTTGAATTGAAACCTTTCATACAACTACTTAAAGACAATAAAACATTTAATAATAACACTTTTACTAGCATTTTTTGTCAATTCAAATTTTGTGGGTTTGAAAGCTTTGAGTTACACTAAAGGAAGATATTGGTTTATTTTTATTTTTCATTTATTTTTATGCTGGCAGCTTTTGCTTACTGGATATATGAACTCATGCTGATAATACATAAGATTCATTTTTAAGAATTACAGTGTGGTAATTCTAAAGATCTGAAAGTTTTATGGAGAGCTGAGGGATTGCCATAGAGAAATAAAGCTCATATTAAAATTCCATTTTGCCTATGCAAAGCATTTTGCCTCAAAATTTAAAGCAGTTTACAGTTCACCAAGGGATAAATACCAATGGCCAACAAGCATGTAACAGAAGTTATGTCATTATAATAAATGGAAAACCAATTAAAAGTTAAATACTATGATTTTTTTGTCTCTCAAATGTTTTACAAGTGACATTATCCAGGTTTGGCTTGGACATAACATAGGTTGCAAGTAGAAATGTAAATGAGCACAGTTTTTGGATGCCTTGGAAGTTTTGTGGTCATACACATTAGTAACCTTTAAATGCAGACAGCCTTTTCTTTGCATGGTGCTGTGTTAAATAGAAAAGGAGTGCTGTCAGCATCATGGAAAATGAGAGCATTTGTAATGCTTTACATCCAGAAATTTCACATATAGGAATCTATTTCAGATAATAAATAAGCATGCACAAAAAGATTAAGATGCAAGTATATTTATTAGGACATTATTTTAATTTAAAAATGAAAAAAACCCACATACCCAACCATAAGGAATTGGTTAGATAGATTATGATGTTTCTATAGAGTATAATGCTTTGCTCCCATAAAAATCGTGCTTTTTAAACATAAGCATAGATATTTTGAAATACTCTTAATATAATATTCAATTTTAAAAAGCAGGATACAAAAAATTACAACAGAATGACCTCAGTTTTATGTGCCTGTGGGCAGTCAAGTACATCCACACACGATCCTAGTTGAAGTTGAATCAAAATGTTAAGAAGGTCCTTTCTGAGTGATAACATTATGGAAAATTTGTAATTTTACTGCAGTTTCTATACTTTCTTTTAAAAAATCAGTGATATTTATGGAGTCATAATGAAGACTCTTTGTCCAGGCCATCCTGTTAGGGGAGAGACCATGGCAATGAGTCTTGTCAGCAGGGACAGAGATTAGACTGAACTCCCAGTATAACTTGGGGAAATGGGAATTTGTAGCCAAGAAGCAGGGTATGGGCCAGTGAATAGAAATCTACCAAGTTGAAGCATTACAGGGGAAGAATTCTGACTAAACAGAACTAATAGAATTTCTGCTGAAAACAATCTGGTCAGAGCAGACATCTTTTGGGAGATGATGGACAAGGAACCCAATATGATATTGAAGTCTTGACTGATATCAAGAGTGAAAGTTCTCATCAAACTGTCTTTGCAAATATTTTTTTTTGGCTAAAACTAGACGTTTAAAACTACAACAATAAAACAAAAAAAGTGCTCGGATGAGAAGTTGGGGAGCCTGGTTAAAATTTGACCAAGCAAAGAATCAATGTCAACTTCTCCAAACTTAGTTATAAACTGAATTGTTGCCTTTTAGGTTTTAATCTTTTAATACATATGCTAATACAGCTTATAGCATACTTGAAAAATCTGGAACTATAAAGATCAAAATAGTAAAGTTCCCAGTCTATTTCCCTGAAAAGAAGTGAGTGCACAAACTATTTTCTATGTATTTGCATAGGTAGAAAGGCATATTCACTTTTTCATTGACATACAACCTACATGCAAAATTCTACATCCACTTAAAGTGTTTGATAAACGCCTACAGCAACTAAATCTCCACTCTAATTCAAACACAGAACATTGCTATCACCCTGAAAAGATTGTTTATGCACCTTGTAGTCCAGCGTTTCCTCCATGAATCAGTTTTTGTTAATTCAGTTTAATCTGCTTTTCCTAGAACTATATACAAATGGAACTTATAGTATACAAGTTTATAGTATCTAACTTATTTTAAGCATCATGATTGTTTTGAGATTCACCTATGTGGTTTTATATATATATATATATATATATATATATTATATATATATATATATATATAAATACTTTCCTTCATTTCATTGCTGTATGGTATTTAATTATATAGATATACTATATCATACATATCTATTTACCTGTTGAAACATTTGAGTTATTTCTAATTTGTTACTATTATGAATTGATCTGTTATAATCATTTATGCACAAGTATGTATGTGGACATGTGTTTTCTTTTTTTTTGTGGGGGGGTCCGGTCATGGGGCCTAAACTCTGGGCCTGGGCGCTGTCCCTCAGCTCTTCAGCTCAAGGCTAGCGCTCTACCACTGGAGCCACAGCGCCACTTCCGGCTTTTTTCATTTTGCTTATGTGGTGCTGAGGAATCGAACCCAGGGCCTCAGGCATGCAAGGCACATGCTCTACCACTGAGCCATCTTCCCAGCCCCTGGACATGTGTTTTCATTTTTCTTGGGTAAGCACCTATGAATATACATTCATAGTCCAGGCTCTTGAGAGAAACAGAACTAATAGGATGGATGGATTGGATTGTAAGGAATTGGCTCATTGGATTACAGAAGTTGACACATCCACAATCTGGATTTGGCAAGCTGGAGACCCCCAAGAGCCAATATTGTAAATTGTAGTCTGAGTTCAAATTGCAAAACAGGAGAAAGCTGTTGTCCTAGCTTAAAGCTGTCAGAGAAAGACAATTCTTTTTTAGTCAATGTTTTACTCCACTCAGACTCTTAAGGCCCTGAATGAGGCCCATCCACTCTGAGGAGGGTCATCTACTCTACTCAGTCTATTACAATTTGAATATTAATTTTATCCAGAAACACCACCATAGACACACCCAAAACAGTGTTTTACAATATATCCAGCAACTCCTGATTTAATCAAGATGACACATAAAATTAATAATCATCGGGTAGAATGATATACGTAATTTTTTTTAATGTGTCTGTATGTTTACCTCTTTAACAAAGAATCAAAAATTCGTCCCAAGGTTAAACCACAAGAGAAATGTGTGTACTCCTTATTCTGCCCAAATACCTGATAGTCTTTTATAATTTTAGACATTTTAAGAGGGTTGGAATATTTTTTCATGAAAGTTTTAATTTGAATATTCCTGATAACTAATAGTGTTGTGTGTCTTCATATAAGCTTATTTGTTATCTGTATGTGTTTTTTTTTCTTGTGCCAGTACAGGGGCTTGAACTCAGGGACTGGTCCTATCACTTAGCTTTTTTATTCAAGGCTGGAGCTATACTACTTGAGCCACAACTCCACATCTGCACATTTTTTTCCTGGTTATATATAGAGTGTCACAGACTTTTCTGCTTGGGCTGGCTTTGAACGCTGTTTTCAGATTTTAACCTTCTTTGTACCTAGGATTACAGGCATGAGCCATGGGGACACCTAGCTCTGAGAAGGCTCTTTTATGAAGTATTCAGAATTTTGCCCAATTTTTTAATTTAATTTCTTCTTTTACTATTGAATTTTGAAAAAATCCTTGTATATATTCCGGGTTCAAGTCCTTTTCTTTTGGTTCAGTGACAAACTTTGAATTTAGGGCCTTGGGCTTTCTTGGCTTGCTTTCCTAGCTAACACTGTATCACTTGGGCCAAACCTCCAGCCAGGCTTTTAACTGGATTTTTCTGTCTTGTTTGGCTTTGAACCCTGATCATTTGGATTTGAACCTCTTGAATAGCTAGGATTACAAACAAAAACTGCCCAGGCTCAGCTATAGGCATAAATCCTTTCTCAGATACATACTTTGGATGTGTTTTCTACTAATCTATGACTTGTGCTTTGGGAAGATAACAGTGTACATTGAGGGGTTCTTCTTAGTCCTCCTATCCTGGTATGAATATACAGTGTATTTCTGCACTGGGCTTAGTAGTTACTAGTAGGTATAGATTGTCACTACAACATCTTGTGACTCTAGCCTATTATGCCAGGCCACACACAACCATCCAGATTTGTTTATAGACTGAGTTCTCCCTTTCCTTTCTGTGATCTTTCCAGTGTGTCCCTAGGGATAAAAGCCACGGTGGGTACTTCTCTTCCAGGAAGATGTGATCCTTTCTGAAATATCATTAATGTAATTTCTTTGTGTCTCCTGGGTGGTTTATGGGTACGACACATGTAAATAAAAATAAAATAAAATAAAATAATACAGTTTTGTGGTGTTTCTGGCCTGTTCTCATTGTTAGAAAAAGAATGGCACTGCAACTCTGCATCTTATACAAAAGTAAACAACCTTACTGTCTCAGGGTTTATGCACTATTCCCAGGCTATAGGTTGTGTATTTATCACTGTTGCCTTATGTGCTCACACACACATAACATATCATAACATCGCTCTTTTTAAATGGCCGAGGAATGCTTCAAGGCCTATAATTTTAACATCCTAACCAAATGTGACAGAGCTTAAACTTTCTTTAGTATCCAAAATTTTCCTCCTTGAGGTCCTCCATATCTGTGATAAAATTTACATAAGCTTTCCAACCACTGTATACCTAGTACACTGGGGATTGTTGCAGGACATAGGGATAAAGCTAAGAGTCCTGTGGATGCTACATTCTAGCAGACTTCTGAAAAAACTGAGTGCTCTCACAATATGCAAGTTCACCACAGTCTAACATTTGCCACAGTCATTTCAGGAGCCAAATTATTAAGGATAATTTATTCCAGATCTCTGCGGAAATAAACAATGCTTCTGAGTTCTATACAGATGCACGGCCAGCAGGGAGCTGCCTGACTCCATTAGACTCCATTTCTTTCAGCAAAATCAGAGCTCTACATGGAAAAGCAAGAATCTGGGGTGCTCTGTGCTGGGAGCATTCAGCTAGTAAGGGGATTATGCTGATTATGCTCTTCTCTCTGTATAACTTTTTTCCATTGTTGATGCTCACTTAATAAGTAGTCCAGTAGAATTTAACAGAAGTTACTAATTCAAGTTCAAAATGAGTCTTCATCTGTAATTTTGAGAGGGCCGTGTGTGTGTGTGTGTGTGTGTGTGTGTGTGTGTGTGTGTGTGTGTGTGTGTGTGTGTGTGTGTGTGTGTGTGTGTGTGTGTGTGTCAGAGGAAAACCATGGGTGAACAGCTAATCCAGGAGCAGACCATTCCAAATGACTGTATAGCACTCATTTCTACTGAATCAACTGGGACTATGAAAAAAAGTGGAAAAGTACATTTCATAGTAGTTATCATTTGGAATCACATTAAGAGCTTAAATCAAAGAACTGTCCAATATGCTTAACATAAGACACAAAATCATGTTTACTTACACTATTTTAGTTTTTGCAGCTAAAGCAGAGGTCAGAAAATGTTCTTAGGGTCTCCTATTATTCCATATGAACTTCTGGATTGCTTCCACTGTTGGTGGGAGTGTAAACTATTCAACCACTCTGGAAAGCAGTATTGGAGGTTCCGCAAAAGATAGAGAGTTCCCCTATGACCCAGCAATCCCACTTCTGGGCATTTACCCAGCCCACACTAATGCTACCAGCACAGCTATGTTTGTTCCAGTATTATTTACCATAGCTAAGATATGGAACCAACCTAAATGCCCCTCAGTAGATGAATGTATCAAGAAAATGAGGTAGATGTACACAATGGAATTCTATGCTTCCATCATCTCATTCATAAGAAAATGAAAAGACTTGGAAAAAATAATATTAAGTGAAATAATCCAGATCCAAAGGAACATAGACTCCATGGTTCCCCTCATTTGTAATAATTAGTATATATCTAGGACAGTCCTAGAAGAGAATCACAATAGCTCAATAGCTGTGCATATATGACCATATAAGATGATGCTAAGCAAAATGAACTACAAGATATGGAAACAATGTTTTTCTTTATTGTTATTGTTTTTAATGTACTATGTGAAATTATTTCCTTTTTCTTTCATTCTTTTTTTCCTTCCCATGGTTGTCACTGTATCTGATTTTGGTACTTTGTGTATTGTATATACACTTATCTGAATTAGGGAAGGGGAATAACCAAATGATGAGACAAATGGCAAACCAATGCAACAGCAATTCTCACAAGACAGTATGTTGGAAATGAACTTATGACTTGGGGGGATTAGGGGAGAGGGAAACTGGAAAAAAATGAGGGAGGGGGTAACATTGCTAGACCAGAAATATACTCACTGCCTTATGTATGTAAATGTAAAACCTCTGTACATCACCTTGACAATAAACTTTTTAAAAACATTCTTAAAGGATTCAGATTAGAAATAATTTATGCTTTGCAAACTATATAGTCTCTGTGACAACTATTCAACACTGTTGTCATAGAGAAAAGGCAAGCATTAACAATAAAAAAGTAGATGAGCATGACTGTATTCCAATAAACTTGATTTACAAAAACAGGCAGCAAACTGACTTTAGCCTGTGGACCACTGTTGATCAACCTTCAAAAAAGAAGTGATAATTAGACTTTCCAAAAGAAAGTATAAGTCATACTCAAAATGAATTGACCTAGGACTGGGCTATTCATGGAATTGACATATTTTGCCTGTGTGGTGCTATAAAATATGACCTTACTTTACATGCTTTTCAAGATCTAGCTAATAAGGCTTATAAGGGGCATCAAAGCAATGCATCATAGCCCTGTGCCCATATGTGGCCAGGGAGAGAAGTCTCAATAGACTGCTGTAGGGATCTATTCTTTCCAATAGAACTGATTAGATTAAGATAACTTTAAAGCTATAGATACATTCAATGCCATTCATTGAGTCA
Source organism: Dipodomys merriami (assembly GCF_024711535.1). NCBI lineage: Eukaryota > Metazoa > Chordata > Mammalia > Rodentia > Heteromyidae > Dipodomys > Dipodomys merriami. Next base: position 391,616 of record NW_027206333.1, on the reverse strand, counting down.
GCATTGATGTTTCTACATGGCGCTAAGAGCTGGGAATACAAAGAAGAATAAAAAAATCTGTTCTTAAAGACTCACAGTTTAATAACTTTAATGCATTTAACAAATTCCATAATAAAATCATGGAAGAACGAGGCATTCTGGTTCAGGGAAGAGATGCTCTCAACTTTGCCTGAAGATATTAAGAAACACTTTGCAAAGTTCTCATTGACTCTATTTAAAGACTGTTTACTTTGTCAGGCCATAATAAGTTTGAAAATAATTCTAGGAATTATTCTCCATTGTCTTCTGACAACAATAACTCCTTGGATAGAAAGCAAATTGTGATAGCCACTTGGGAAATTAATTTAGTACTAATTAAAGTTGGTGGCACATATAACCTATAACTGAGGTGGTTCCACTTTTATGTACAGACCATAGAGAACCTCTCACTGTATGCACTATGGGTATATTTATAGTCATTTATCACAACACTTTTGTAACTGCATAAAAGTACTGATCACTTAACTACCCATGTAAATAACTAAAAGAAAAAATGTGAGTGAAGCCGGGCACCCATGGCTCATGCCTGTAATCCTAGCTAATCAGGAGGCTGAGATCTGAGGATCACAGTTCAAAGCCAGCCCGGGCAAGAAAGTCCGTAAGACTCTTATCTCCAATAAACCACTAGAAAACCGGAATTGGCGCTGTGGCTCAAGTGGTAGAGCACTTGCTTGAGCTGAAGAGGACAGGGACAGCGCCCAACCCCAGAGTTCAAGCCCCACGACCAACAAAAAACAAAAAACAAAAAACAAAAATAATGTGTGTGATTATAAATTAGAAGATGATGCAATACTATGCACAACTATTGGTATAGTGGTACAAAACTGAAATTCTAGTATTTGCAGGCTGAGGCAGGAGGATCAGTTATCAATTTGAAAAGGACAGAGAGAGTTGCAACAATGAGAAGTACAAAATGTCATGTCAAAACCAGCTTTACAATGTCGGTGTGTGGGGGGGAGGGGGGTATAATTGGGTGGGGGGAGGGGGGTAAAATTGGGTGGGGGGAGGGGGGAGGCGGGGAAGGGAAGTGAAGGGTAAACAAAGGAGGAGGCTGCAATGCTTGGTAAGAAATGTATGCATTATCCTGCCCATGTAATTGTAGCCCCTCTGTACAGTATGTTCTCAAATAAAATAAAATACAATTAAAAAAAAAAAAAAAAAAAGAAAAGGACAGAGAGAGGGCTGGGAAGGTGGCTCAGTGGTAGAGCGCTTGCCTTGCATGTATGAGGTCCTGGGTTCAATTCCTCAGCACCACATAAGCAAAAAGAAAAAAGCCGGAAGTGGCGCTGTGGCTCAAGCGCTAGAGCGCTAGTCTTGAGTTGAAGAGCTGAGGGACAGCGCCCAGGCCCAGAGTTTAGGCCCCATAACAGGACTCCAAAAAAAAAAAAAAAGAAAGAAAAGGCCAGAGAGAATTTTTGTTGTTGTTTTTGGTCAGTGATGGAGCTTGAACTCTGGGCCTGAGCACTGTCCATCAGCTCTTCAGCTCAAGGCTAGTGCTCTACCACTTGAGTCACTGTGCCACTTCTGTTTTTCTGGTGGTTTATTGGAAATTAGAGTCTCATGGACTTTCCTGTCCGGGCTGGCTTTGATCAGATCTCAGATCTCAGATCTCAGATCTCAGACCTCAGATCTCAGCCTCCTGAGTAGTTAGGATTATAGGCATGAGCCACCAGCGCCCGGTAAGAGAATATTTTTAAAGTATTTATTTTGTTTTTTAAAATATTCTTGTAAAGGTGATATACAGAGGGGTTACAGTTACATGTCAGGTAATGAGTACATTCTTTTTGAATAGTATCACTCCTCCCTCATTTTCTCCTCATTTCTACCCTCCCTCCCCCCAAGTTATATAGTTCACTTCCAACATAGTGTCTAATGATAGTATCTATCACTGCTGAATTGGCTTACCCTTTGCTCTACTGTGTCTGTGCTTCCCTTCCCCTCCCCAAATTAGATAAAGTTTTATTTGTATATAAGTTTTAAAAGGGTAAAGAAATAAAAAAGTGACAAAAGGAAATAAACCAAAGAAAAGAGAAAAAAAACCTGCAAATGGTACAAAAAAAAAATCTCTCATAGCCAGGTACCAGGGGCTCATGCCTGTAATCCTAGTTACTGAGGAGGCTGAGATCTGAGGATCCTGGTTCAAAGCCAGCCTAGACAGGAAAAACCACAAGACTCTTATCTCCAATAAACCAAAAGAAAACTGGAAGTGGTGCTGTGGCTCAAGTGGTAGAGTGCTAACTTTGAGCTGAAGAGCTCAGGGACAGTGCCCAGGCCCAGAGGTCAAGACCCATGACTGACAAAAAAAAAAACAACAACAAAAAAAACAACTCTCATTTCCATTTCTTGGAGTTCATTTCAATAAGCATCATTTTTATACGATCATGTGCAAAGATATCTACTATTGAGGTCTTGTGATCCTCTCCTAAGAATATCCTCCTTTGTTCTCACTGTGTGAATGTTTAATTAATCATGTCCAAGTCTAATTATTTGTCTTATACTATCCATTGGGTTTACTATGCTACTTCACTATTGGTGGGAATGTAAACTTGCTCAACCATTCTTAAAATATTTTTGAGCTGGATACTGGTGGCTCATATTTGTAATCCTAGCTACTTAGGAGGTAGAAAGCAGAAAGATTGTGGTTTGAAGCCAGCTTGGTATGAGACCCCATTTCAACCAATAGTTGGGTGTGGTAGTATGTACTCTCATCCCATCTATGCAGAAAGCTGAGATTTGGAGGACCATGGCTGCTGGTCAGCCTGGGCAAAAAAATGTTTTTGAGAACCCCATCTTAACATGAAAAACTTGGAGTGACAGCATGAACCTGTTGTCTCAATTACAAAGTGAAGTGTGAGTAAGAGGCTCAAAGTCCAGGCCTGCCTCAGCAAAACTTGAGACCCTATCTCCAAAATAAGCAAACAAACACAACTAGAGGTATAACACAAGCAGCTGAGCACCTGTCTAACAAGTGCAAAGCCCTGAGTTCAAACCCAGTACCACAACACAAAAGAGACTGAAAATATTTTTAAATAGCATTTTTAAAAATTGGTGAAAGACATGAATTTGTGGATCCAAGAAGCTCAATTATGTCCAGGGCGAATAAACTCAAAGATATCTACACTGAAATATATTATAACCACATACCACAGAACTATGTAAGTTTCCATACATAAAGGAACAAGAAGGAGGAGGAAGAGGAGGAGTAGGAGGAGGAAGAAAAAGAGGAATAGAAATGCACTGGACATATATAAATGTGAAAAAAAATCTTTAGCATATGGTGTATGTTAAAATCAAGTTGTACAATGCTACCACTTGGGTTTCCTGGGGAAATGGTCCCATTCACACTGAGGCAATGTTTGGGGATAGTCTGTAAGGAATGAGAGAAACAAGAGGCAAAGGGAAAATCTGAACCACAAAGAATGTCACAATAGTCCATAAAGCAAAGTTAGTTTTCAGCAGCCCTAGAATTGAGGTATCCCTTGAGGACTGCTCTGAGTAGAGGCAAGGTCAGGTCTCTCTGTTGACTCTTCCACCTCATCCCATCTGGCAGACACGAGGGAAGACTTGAAGCAAGGTCTTTTGCCAAAGGGAATTCTCAGAGGAACAAGTTAGACTGTTGGACTTGAAGAGGTGCAATCAACGAAGGGGGAAAAAAGGCAGAGGGAATTTTACATATTAGAAGATATATCATTTGCTAGGAAATGCATGGAACTGGAAATCATGAGGAACAAGATAAGCCAAGCTCAGAAAGCAAACATTGCATGTGTTTCTCTCAGACATGGAATCTAGAACTAAAATAATAATAATAAGCTGATCCAAGAACTGTGCAAACCACAGTGATGCCAATGGGATAATTTGAAATTGACAGTACTGACAGTACTGGAGGTATTTACACTACAGAGATGGGCAAAGACTCCACAAAAAGCCCCACACACTAAGGTAGAAAACTGTTCCTGGAACAGAAGTTACAGCCAATATAAACTCTGTGCAGGAGGGTAGATAACACCTCACACAGGGTGTCCCTAATCAAATGGGACCTCTACAGCCTAAGAAAATATGAAAAAGGGGCCAGACCTTTCTACTTTATTCTACATGATCTCATGCAATTTTCATCAGTAATATTTAAAAGGTAATAAAATCTGGATATGTGGTGTCCATTTGGAATCCCAGCACTGAAAAGACTGAGGCAAAAGGATCTTGAAGCTGAGGTCAGCCCAGGAGAAATGTGACCACAGAGCCTTTGTCTTGGAGTCTCAGCATGACAGTGCAATATATGTGTAAAAAGAGATCCTGTTTTGAATCAAGAGGAAGTGAAAGCTGGTACAATTTCATCATCGTGCAAACGGCAGCTTGAAGAAGCAAGAATACAGAGATTATGCTGACAGCCAGGGGATCCACAAAGAATGAGAAGGGCAAGGTGATCCACAAACTTTTCCATTAATTTTTTTTAAATCTCTTTCCTTATGTCAGTTATCCCTGACAGAAAGCACCGAAAAATTAAAGATCTCTTTTCTAAATTAGAGACTCAACCTAAATCCCACACCTCACTTTACATGAGGGAGGTTACAAAAATTGTTTTCAAGCTGGGTGTTGGTGGCTCACCTGTAATCCTAGCTACTTAGGAGGCTGAGATCTGAAGATCGAGGTTCAAAGCCAGCCCGGACAGGAAAGCTCATGTAAATCTTATCTCCAATTAACCACCAGAAAAGCAGAAGTGATGCTATGCCTCAACTGGTAGAGCACTTGCCTTGAACTGAAGAGCTGAGAGACAACACCCAGGCCCACAATTCAGGCCCCATGACCAACCCCCCCCCCAAAAAAAAAAAAGTTTTCAAAAGATTTGTCTGCAATCTCTTAACATCTTCCTCTTCCTCCTCCCTTCCCCCTCCCCCCTACTGAAACAGACTCTGTTCTCTGGACAGAAAACAAGGGGCAGGGCCTTCTGGGCCTTGGATTGGAGATAAATACAGTTCAAATGCCATCCAAAAAGTCACTACAATGTAGGAGAAAGGAAAGCAAGTAAGGGAAAGAAAATCAAGGCAGACAGCAGGAACGTGAATGAAAGAGGAAAAAACAGAGCCAGGAAACAGAAGGTCTGTGGTTTTGAAATGCATAGCCTAGAAACAAAATGGAAACAGACTAAAGGAATAGCACTTTAAAAGCTATGAAGTGAAGTTATGAGAGAAAAATCTCAAATCTGAAAAAAAATGAAAGGATCTGATTTGTAACTAATAAGAGAGTAACTCCAGAGCCTTCTGAAACTCCCTTGGTTGTAGCAGAGAAGCCTGGATTGTGGAATCCTTGGTTACGGACACCTGATGATGATAGCTGTAAAACGTAAAACAAAAAATAACCTTTCTGGGTTTGTAATTTTAGCTACTAAGGAGGATGAGATCTGAGGACTGTAGTTCAAAACTAGCCTGGCAGACAATCTGAGAAACTCTCATCTCCAATTAACCAGCAAAAATCCAGAGGTGGATGAGGTGTGGCTCAAGTAGTGAAGTGTGAGCATGAGGCTGAGTTGAAGCCCCAGTACCTACCTCCTTCTTATTCTTCTCTTCCTTCTCCTCTTTCTACTTCTCTCCTTTTCTCTCCTCCTCTCCTCTTTCTCCTCCAATAGTTGAGTTTGACCTATTGGCTGCTGTAAGTTCAGTACATTATTGCATTAAGGTGGCTGAGATGTTCTGTCAACTTTTCACATTCTAGAGAACAGTAGGCTTCCAACTCTGCATGGGCTCCCTGGTGTGCTAGATGAGTGCCAGTATGGTTCATGTAACACAATCAGTGATGTAAAGAAAGAAAAATTTATGAGAGCAATGACAAAAAATGATGCATATACCAAAGACAAGTGAAGGAAGTTATGTGAGGTGATAAATGTGAACATTTTCTGTCATGTGACAAATTTTTGGGTTTTTTTTTGGGGGGGGGCAGGGGCATTGGTGCTGGTACTTGGACTTGAGCTCAGGGTTTGAGTGCTGTCCCTTAGCTTTTCCCACTCAAAGCTAGTGTGCTCTGCCATTTGAGCCATTCCACCACTTCATGATTTTTGGTTGTTAATTGGAGATAAGGGTCTTACTGACTCTCCTGTCCAGGCTGGCCAGAAGTGTGATCCTCAGATCTCAGCTTCCTGAGAAGCTGGGATTCCAGGTGTGAGCCACCAGTACCAGGCAATGTGACAGATGTTTTTAAGAAAAGCTCAACACTTGCAGTTAGGAACACACTTCTGATTTTACTTGTGTTCTGGTTTCCTTTTCATAATGACATCTACCCAATATCTTCAAAGAATTTGACAGGAGAAAGTGAACAACCAGTTTGGGGAGGGCTTTCATTAAGTCCACATAGCAGATTGTTAACAAAAGTTTCAAACAGCTCTCCTCTGCCTCCACAGTAATCTTACACAAATCAAATTAGACCCAAACGGTTTGATTTTCTTTAAAGTACCTTACAGGCACGTAATATAAATTTAAGCCCCACCTCCATGCCTTTCCCCACTTTTAAAGTACAAATAGCATTGTTCAATATAACTCAAATACACAGCTAAACAAAAAAGTTAGCTTTCATGTTAAGCTCATAATGACATGGAGACATGGTTTCATTTTCTTCATCAGAAAACCACACTTAAGTGCATAGAAATTCATTAGACCCCAGCCAAGCTTGCTGTTGACATGCAAAGTGGGTGCTTTGAGAAAGGCTGGGTTTCCACAGATGGTACAACCTCTAATTGGTTCAAGCAGGTTGTGTTATTAAAGAAAGGAGCCATATGTAAATGGCATTAACATGAAAATCATTCCATGACAGGCACAAAGGTTGAACTAGAATATCTGCAATTCAAACCCACCTATCAAAAAACTGATTAGATGTTCATGAGTTGAAGTATTATGATACTACAAATTGAGGAAAAGGAAAAGAAAAAAAACACTTTTAACTAGATCTCCAGTGGTCTGTCAAAAAGCATTTCTTGAGTTTTCATTCATCCTAAATCCCAGCCAGCAGGTTCGTCATCTGTACATTTGCTGTAAGTCTCCAATGCCATGTGTATTTCAGAACTTTTCTTAAATGACTTTCTTCTAGCTGCTTGGAATACAAATTCCAGCTGAAAACTATAACTGTGAATGAGAAATCCAATTCATACAAAGAATTGAAACCATTAGATTTAGCAGACTTTTTTTTTTTTTTTTGCTGGCACCAGAGTTTTAATTCAGGCCTCATGCTTGTTTGGCTTGTTTGTTCAGCTGTTGCTTTACCACTTGAGCTATACCTCCACCTGTTTTTGCTGTTATTTTGGAAGAAGGAATCTCATGTATTTTTTTCTACTGGATCTGGCTTTTAACAATGATCCTCTAGATTTCAGCCTCCTGAATAGCTAGGATTATAGGTGTGAGCCACCAGAGCCAAGCCCTAAACTACATTTTTGTTTGATGACACCTGCCCTTCCAAACTTCTATGAAAGTATTACAATTACCATCTTGTCAATGGTCCAGTTCTCTGGCGTCCTCAGATGAGCATCTTCATCAGCTAGTAGATGCCTGTCTCTTCAGCCCTCATGACAGATCAGTCATGGAAGGTGTCCATTGCCTGAAAAATATGCATGAGTATTTTCCAGAACTAAAGTGTTTTTCAAAAACCTACTTTTCTATACATCTCAGAGTCCTCTGACTCCATCAGACTAACCGGGGATAAAATCTGTATAGGCCAAATCAAAGTCAATCCCCATCCACTGAGATTTGGACAAGGGTATGCACATGATCTGAAACTATTTATATGTATATATTGTATAAACTAAAAAAAAACTGATTCTCCCCTTTTCCCCTATCTCCCAGCCACGGGAAGCCACATTGTGAGCAGGAGGACTAGGCTTTGAATGGAGCCAATGTTATTCTACCTTTGGAATCTAGTTGTGTAGATAAGTGTCTCAGAATCCATTGAAACTACTCAATTTAAGTTGTACCCTGATGTTGGAATTTTTGCTAAAATCCAACCATTACTCCAAAGGGAATGGACGAGAAGGAGGCTCTAAATAATGAGCAATATACTCCATATTGTCCCCCCACCCCACCCCCTTTTTTTTCCAGTGCTAGATCAGAATGGATGTGCTCAATTCTTAGAATGAGTTATTTCCCAAGAGAATTCCATCTATTAAAAGAGAAAGGAAGAAAGACAGATAGACAGACAGACAGACAGAAAGAAAGGAAGAAAGAAAGAAAGAAAGAAAGAAAGAAAGAAAGAAAGAAAGAAAGAAAGAAAGAAGGAAAGAAAGAAAGAAGGAAAGAAAGGGTTATTTCCCAAGACAATTCCATCTATTAAAAGAGAAAGGAAGAAAGGCAGACAGATAGAAGAAAGGAAGGAAGGAAGGAAGGAAGGAAGGAAGGAAGGAAGGAAGGAAGGAAGGAAGGAAGGAAGGAGAAAGAAAGAAGGAAGGAAGGAAAGGAAGGAAAGGAAGAGAGGGAATAGGAATATCAGGCTGATCTTTTATCATATAACAAATTCATATGAAATATCTGTATTCAATTATGAAAATTTCTTCAACACTAAGCTTTGAAACGTGATTTTCAATATATTTCTGCCTTACCCAGGGACTCACACTGGCTCATTTTGCCTTCTACTTTCAAGTCCAGACATCTCTGGCTGGTTTTCAAAGCATTCTGTAACCACACTCCACTAATTATTCAACGGTTACACTTCATCACCTCCTGAGCTCTCTTAAAGCATCTGCACTAAATCCCAAGCCTCCACTGACCAATGTGCTCTGATATTCATGAACATCACTTCCTCCCTCAGATTTTCACCCATAGGTAGCCCACATCTGAAATGCTCTCTACCATCTTCCCTGACTGTTCAAGTCCACCCTGTCCTCGAGGCTCCTCATAAATCCCTCCTCAGTTGCAATGGGCCCAGCCCCTACTACTATTTTCTTAGTTTTAATAGAACTATTTATGTGTCTCCAATTGGTCTAGTAGGTCTTTCTAATTGCTTCCTGTGTATGTATCCATATGGGTTTGATTGCAAACTTTATAAAAATAAACAATGATATTGTTTCCTTAAATTTATTCCACAGAACACCTTGCAGGACATGGAATTTGAGAGCTTGCCTTCAGATGATTATGTCTAGTGGATAGAGATAAGTAAAGGATGCTCTTCCGATGCATCCTGCGATCCCCAAACTTTTGCTGCTTCTGGTCCTGCTGGGATACTAGCTGCTTTTCACATCAGATTAAGTTCTTGAAGTCTGAGCACCAGGCCTTCCTGTTCTGTTCCACAGAAGACTTCTTGCCTTGTCTTAGATTCTTAGTAGAACAGCTGAGATTTCAGACCTGTAGACAGAGCAAACAGAATGTCAAATATCAACAGATATCTGTGACATTGATAATCTCTTCTACTTCCAAGTTGGACAGGACCTAAGCTGCTTCAGCAATGTTCTTGTTCTCAAAATCCCCAGGCAGTCTTGAGTATCTTGCAGAGATAGGAAGTTATTTTCAACCTCTAATCTAAAGTTCTCTGGCTGCAACTCAAGTCTATTCCCTTTATCTCATCTCTCAGGGAAAAACAAAAACTAGGGCCTTTTTTGCTGAAAACCGTGTCTACACCATGTAACTGTTTTGTAAAAATGCATTTACCAGACTATCTTCTTTACTTGTTAAGGACGAGGTGTTGTGTTTTCTATCTGGACTCAGTTTTAAGGTAAATGACCATCTGCAGTACTGATTATAAAGAGGCAAGCCTTTAAATGTTCAAACCTACAGAAACAGAAGAATGTTGTGACATTTGTTTAAAAAAATTAAGATATTGCCAGTCGCCAGTGACTCATGTCTGTAATCTGAGCTCCTCAAGAGGCTGAGATCTGAGCTATTTCCTTATTTTTCTGAAGATCAAACACAAAGCCTCACGTGTGCTAAGGCTGACAATACCGCTGAGTGATAGTCTCAGCCATATGCTTTAATTTTTTAGAATTTAGTTTAAAAGACATTTATAGTTAAAGAAACAATTGTCAAACTTTTTACAAAACCATTCTTCTGATCCAGGTACCAGTGGCTCAGGCCTATAATACTACCTACTTGTGAGGCTGAGAACTGAGGATCACTGCTTGAAATACCTGGGCAGAAAAGTCTGTGAGAATCTTACCTTCAAGTAACCAGCACAAAGCCAGAAATGGAGCTTGAGCTGTGGCTCAAATGATATTTAGTGTCATCCTTGAATGAAAAAGGTAAGGGACAGCACTCAGATCCTGAGTTCAAGTCCCAGTACTGGTAATACATCTACATACAAAAATTAAGATATTGTAGACATAGATGATATACATTCATATCATTGTCTATTCGCTTTCCTGAAGGATAATGACTACTCTGAAGCTAGGCACATACCCTCACTAAACAGGTTTAATATTTTAAATAAATAAATAGTATATAATACTACAATCATGCATATGTACATGACATGTTGTGTGTACTTTTTATATATACTCTAAATGGTATGTGTATATGCATGTGTCATATGCATCTATTTTAAGAAATATAGACATACATCCCATATACATTACATATCATTTTTGAGTGTTCAGATTCTTTACCTAAATAATATCAGTTTGTGGACCTCTCCAGAGTTGAGTTACATGTAAGTCATCATAACTTACATAGAATGGAGCTTCCAGCTGTTTCTGAGCCAGGGGCCCCATAGTACTGCAGTGCCAGCCCCAACTTAGTGTCTTGTATTTTCTATTTATAGTTCATAAAAACACTTGTTTCCCACTAAGATGATATGCCTTTTTAATTTTATATCATATCTGTACAATTTATTTGGTTGGACTGCCATGGATGAGGGCTTGGTGTCTGAACCTGCAATGCAATCTTGAATTAGCATACACCTGATTTCTCATTGCCAAGATGGGATCTGGAGTACACATGAGAGGAACAGTTTCGTTCTGGCTGAGTTGAATAACTAACAGGAATTTGGGCACTGGGGATGAGAGCAAAGGGATGATTGCTTCTCCAAGACATTTTGAGAATATGATGAAAAGCAACAGACTCTTGATGGTTGAACATTACCATATAAGCACCATGGGTTGTATTTTTTTGGTTAGAATCCTTCGATCTGTTTAAGTCAGAGTAAATAACTGATAATACGTTTCCATTTATACTTGTTGTACAGCAATTCTTCTATTGCATTTAGATTTCAAAAAATTTATGTGTGCATCCATTATGAAGAGTTTACCAAGATTTAAGTAACAGGTACTAGGCTTCAAAAATACAGGCAAGATACTCAGGATTCCTGTCTCATGAATAAATGTGTAATCACAAGGTAAACTTTTGCTACAGCTGTGACATGGGGGCCTCAGTGTTCTCACTCCTTTACAAATATCTTCTTCCAGTCTGTGTTTCAACGTTACTTTGAGTCTGTTATGTCATAAATATTTCATGTAATCAAATCACAAATCTTTTCTTCACTTTTGTTGTGCCAATACTTATTTTGTGTGTATGCCAGTTTAAGTCTTCAGGGCCTAGGCATTATCCCTTAGCTTTTTTGCACAAAGATGGTGCTCTACCCCTTGAGCCACAGCTCCATTTCCAGCTTTTGGGTGGTTAGTTGAAGATAACTGGAGATAAGAACCTCATGGACTTTCCTGCCCAGGTTGGCTTCAAACCTCAATCCTCAGATCTCAGCCTCCTGAGTAGCTAGGATTACAGGAATGAGCCACCACTCCCCAGCTTAGTTTTTGCTTTTTGAGTGTCACTTGAGTGTTCTCCTTTCCCTCACTGAAAATGTCATATCCTCTGACAATGTCATATTCTCCTCACCTGCCACCATCCTCTGATCTAGCTCTATGCTTCATTTAAAGATGTCCATCACAAGAGGTGACATTGATCAAGATGCACTGTACTAGTAAATTGATATGTTGAAAATTGATATGTTGAACTGAAAATTCTTTGTATAGCAAAGATATTTATTAAAAAATTAAAGAAGGGGGCTGGGAAGGTGGCTCAGTGGTAGAGCACTTGCCTTGCATGCCTGTAGGCCCTGGGTTCGATTCCTCAGCACCACATAAGCAAAAAGAAAAAAGCCGGAAGTGGCGCTGTGGCTCAAGTGGTAGAGTTCTAGCCTTGAGCTGAAGAGCTGAGGGACAGTGCAGAGGTCCAGAGTTCAGGCCCCACAACCGGACCCCCCAAAAAAAAATTGGTAAAAAATTAAAGAATAAAAAAGATGCCCACCAAAGTATTTATTTGCTTTTATAATGAATGTAATCTTAACTAAACTACAAACTCCACAGTACAGTGGGACTGTCTATAATATTCTGTCTGTTATCTTTGCAGTTATTCCTCAGTACTTAGCACAGTGCCTGACTCAGAAGTGGAACTCAACAAATATTGGGCTGAATGAATGAATGAGTATACCAATGAGAGAAAGAGATCTAAAGAAGAGTAGGCACTGATCAGGTAATGGGGGAAGGGAATGAGAGGAATGTTGAATAGAAATACGAAGAACTTGCCTGGGAACAATTTGTAAGCTCTTGAGGGCTGAAAGAGCCTGACCTGCTGGAGGATTAGGTAGAAGACCCAGAGCTCAGTGACTGCAGGGGTCAACTCACGATAGTAGAGAGGGCCAGGCTAAGGATTCTGAAGGATTATTCCTTCATTTTTAAAACTATACTCTCCAATATGATAGCCACCAGCTCCACATAGCTATTAAATTTAAATTAATTAAAACATAATGTAATTTAATTTTATAAAATTCAATTTTATAACACATACACACACACAATCCAGGTGTTGGTGGCTCATACCTGTAATCCTAGCTACTCAGGAGGATGAGATCTGAGGATCACAGTCTGAAGTCAGCTCAAGCAGATAAATCAAGGAGACTCATGTCCATTTAACTAGCAAAAAGGCAGAAGTGGAGGTATGGCCCCAAACTTAAGCAAAAAAAAAAAAAAAAAAAAATGGAGCCCTGACTTCAAGACCCTACTACTGGCATAAAAATAAAACAAACCAAAAAAGCTCATGAATCAACAATTATGTCTCTTTGTCACATCATGTCTAATGGTCAGTTCAAGTGACAGCACAAATAAGGAGTCTTTTTACCACTGCAAAAAGCCATAGGAAGAACCGCCTGAAAACACTGGGCTCTGCAGTGTGGCAGGTGGGCAGGAGGAAAGGATGTTGGTATGTTCTAACACTCCAACCCACCCAGTAGTAAACCTATGAGCTTTTGACTGTGGGAAAATAAAAGATACTTAAAACTGTAATGTGATTGAAAATGAAGGTTGAGTTTTGAGAGAACAATTTAACAGGTCAGCACATTATTAGTGTTTATATACTCATAAAATCATGCTATTCTCAAACACTTAAAAAAAAAACCTCTCAAAACATTTTGAAATCCAGTTCCAAAATCATCACTGTGTTCTAAAAACAAATAAATCTAAAGATAGGTCTGGAGATAATAAAGAAAAATCTATTTGCAAATTTACTAATTAGAGGCAGAGCTATTCTTTCATAGAAATGTTAAACATTTGTGTATTTGAAGTAAAATCTCTTTAGCCAACTACCTATTGGCTGCCTGTCAGAAACAAAGCACCCAGATTTCACATGTTTTATATTTCCTAGAATTGACCAGCACCTACAATATTTTCATATACTGACAGCTGTCATAAGAGAGGAATATCATATATATACGTATATATGAGATTTTGATTAATTACCTCATGTTGGTTCATGTTTAAAGTCATTAGTCCTGATCTAATTTTTACCCAAAACATGCTCAGAGTTGACCATGACATTGATTATGTTATCCTCTTGTTAGGGTGTAACCAAAATGATCCCAGTGCCAATGGGAGTGATTTTTTAACTGCAGATGGCAACTCATTACTAAGTTGTGAAGTCAATGAACTCACTTTTATTGGTGTTGAATAAAGAAACATACAGTACACAATGTATGTAGGTTCTGGTTGGTAAAAATCTTTATCACCATGGATTTGTCTTTGTATAACTGATGAGTCATGCAGTAAGATGTAATTAATTTATTTATGGGTTTGTTTACATTTGGGCAGTACTGGGATTTGAAGTCTGAACTGCATGCTTGCTAGGTGAGTCCCTTGCCACTTGAGCCATGACCCCAGCCCTTCACTTTACTTTTTGGATAGAGGTGGGGCTGGCCTCAGTGATTCTTTTTGCTATTTCTCCCAAGTAGTTAGAATTACAGATGTGAATCACCATGCCCCACGTTGTTGGCTGAGATGAGGGTGTCGTCAAACTTTTTTTGTTTAACCTGGCTGGCCTCAAATCACAATCTTCCTGATCTCCCAGGTAGCAAGGGCTATGAGATATACTTCTGATTAGGAATTACAATAAAAATATTTTGAGAAATACTGAACCATTTTCATTTGAAACTTGAGTTTGGGGTTTTTTTTTTCCTCTTAGCTAAATAAGGATCAAAATGGGTACCAGAACAAAACACAATACCTCTTGCTATCATTCAGCTTGCTCCTTTGGCTGATATCTTACCACATGGCCAGTCAAGCTTTCTGCTTGTGTCTCTTAGATTTTTCTACCTGGGCTGGTTTCAAACCATGATCCTCCAGATCTCAGCCTCCTAAACAACTAAGATTATAGGCTTGAGCCACTGGTGCCTGGCTAGCCTGGTTAGCCCTTTGTTGGATCCCATTTTATCTCTGTTAGTGCTGTGTAAGAGCCTCTCTTCCCCAATCTCATTTCCTATTATCTTTCCTCACCTCACACTCATTCTTTAGCTGACTTTGAACACACACAGAAAGCTAAATCTGAAGAGCCTGTGTACTGCTGTTCCTTCTGCCTGAACAGCCTTCCCTCAGACACAATGAATTCTCTTCATTCAAGTCTTTGTTGAAGTCTTACCTCCTTTGTGAGGTTTATCTTGGCCACTTTATAATATTTAAAATCAACTCTTGTACTCTCTTTTTTTTAAATTTAATTTTATTTTATTTGTGAACATACTGTACAGAGGAGTTACAATTACAAGGGCAGGATAATGCGTACATTTCTTACCAAGCATTGCAGCCTCCTCCTTTGTTTACCCTTCACATCCCTTCCCAGCCTCCCCCCTCCCCCCCAATCCCAATCCCAATCCTTCTCCTTCCCCCTCTTCCCCCCCCCCCCCCTCGCACCGACGTTGTAAAGCTCGTTTTGGACATGACAACTTGTACTTCTCATTGTTGCAACAGGTCCACCTGTATCCTTAAAAAACTGGTTTTTCCCCATCTCCTCCACAAGTTATACTGACATCAAATATAGTGAAAGCAGGAGTTATACTGTGGGGGAGGGACATACAAAGCAACAAAGAGATAATCTTATAAATGCGTTAGAAACACATGCATAAAAGAAAAAAAACATTAAAATACATATCTAAGGGTTCATTTTCCTGACATCACATTATCTGACCTTTTCCACCGGACTCATACATCTACTAGAAAAACCCAGAAATGAACCTACAGACCTATAGCCATCTAATCTTCGATAAGGGAGCTAAAACAATAGAATGGAAGAAAGACAACCTCTTCAGTAAATGGTGCTGGCAAAATTGGTTAACTACATGTAGAAAACTTAAGCTAGATCCTTATATATCACCCTGCACCAGAATCAACTCCAAATGGATCAAAGACCTTGAACTCAAAGCAGACACTCTCAAAACATTACAGGATGGAATAGGAGAAACCCTAGGTCTCCTTGGCTCAGGCTGAAATTTTCTGAATAGAGACCCGGAAACACAACAAATCAAAGAAAGATTGGACAAATGGGATTGCATAAAGTTGCAGAGCTTCTGCAGGGCAAAGGACATAGCTAGCAAGATCAATAGAAAGCCCACGGATTGGGAGAAGATCTTTACTAGCCATACAACGGACAAGGTTCTCATATCTAAAATATACTTGGAACTCAAAAAATTAAACCCCCCAACAACAAATCCTCAAAGAAACAACTGCCCAATAAATAAGTGGGCGAAAGACTTAAAGAGAAACTTCTCTGAAGAAGAAAGAAGGATGGCCAATAGACACATGAAGAAATGTTCAACATCCCTAGCCATAAAAGAAATGCAAATCAAAACAACATTGAGATATCACCTCACTCCAGTTAGAATGGCAAAAATCAAGAACTCTAACAACAACAGATGCTGGAGGGGATGTGGACAGAAAGGAACCTTACTTCATTGTTGGTGGGAATGTAAACTTGTTCAACCACTTTGGAAAGCAGTATGGAGGTTCCTCAAAAGACTTCACATAGAACTCCCCTATGACCCAGCAATCCCACTTTGGGGCATTTACCCAAATGTATACAAACAAGACCACACTAAAGCTACCAGCACAACTATGTTTATTGCAGCATTATTTACCATAGCTAAGATATGGAACCAACCCAGATGCCCCTCAGTAGATGAATGGATCAAGAAAATGTGGTATATATACACAATGGAATTCTATGCCTCCATCAGAAAGAATGACATTGCCCCATTTGTTAGGAAATGGAAGAACTTGGAAAAAATTATATTAAGTGAAGTAAGCCAGGCCCAAAGAAACATAGGTCCCAACTCTTGTACTCTTGAACCCCTGGCCCTGCTGCATTTCTTCCCTCTGTAGCAATGGCCATCTTGTATGAAGCTCTCAGGCTTATCTTCTCTGTGGATTGCTTGTTTGTCTCTCTCTGGGGGCAACCTCCCAGAGACTTTTTGAATGTTTTGCTTACTGATTTAATCCATACAATCAGAAAAGTGTTAATCAACATTGTTGAATTAATTAATTCAGATTGGCCAGATATTGAGAGAGACAGAGTCAGAGCCAGAGAGAAAGAGCAAGAGTAGACAGACACAGTCACAGAATCACGCAGAGAGACAGAATCAGATGCAAATTTGGTATTGAATTCTTAGGCTTTTTTTTAAAATTAAAAACTTGCCTTTTTATTTAAAAAACACTGCTGAAACAGCTATTATATATTGATTTTTCTTCTTCTAAGCCTATTCCTTATCTGGCTCTACAAGATTACACTAAGAGCTTCTGTTAACTCCCTGGAATCCCATCTTCAAGGAAAGTATTGAAAGTTAAAAAATGGCCCTCTGGTTAGATTTATAGTAACTCTACAGCAAATCTAGGCAAAATCAGCAACACATGTGCTTCTGCTAACTTAGCTATCCAACATGAGAAATGAAATGGTAAAGGAGGTCAGAGGATAAACCGTGGGCTTGGTTGGTTTGCAACATAAAGCTAAGGGCAAAAAGAATGGGCCCTGAATCCCCTTCCCCCACCATACACCTTTTCTTGGAACTACCCAAGTTTGAGGAGTAAACTATAAAGCTGCTCTTTGAGATAGGAAAGTTATGTGCTTGGGACATAGCATTCATTTCCTGTCTGACATTTTCCAAAATGGCTAGATCTGAGCACACCACTTAGACCAAATGATGTCCATCACGCCTTTGTGCATCCTTCATAATTATAGCTGGAGCTAGTGGCTCATTCCTGTAATCCTAGCTACTGAGGAGGAAATCTGAGGATGGCAGTTCAAAGCCCGTCCGGGAAGTGGAGGGTGGGAGACTCTTACCTCCAATTAACCAGCAAAAAAATCCACAAGTGGTAGTGTGCCAGCCTTGAGTGGAAAAGCTAAGTGATAACACAAGGCCCTGAGTTCAAGCCCTAGTACTGGCACCAAAAGCCAACAATGAAAAACAGATAGCTGGAGCTAGATATTGTTATAAGGAGTACCGCTATAAAGTAGTGTTACTTTTTAAAGAAATAGAGCATCAGTACATAAATCATTTTTGTCAAAATGGCAGAAATAATTTTTTAGCTGTATATTGTTTTTGTAAGCATACTATTTTATGTTGGAACACAAGATACACATCTGATAATAAAAATAACAGATACCCTGGTAGTACTCCCGCATTCCTGTAATCTTTGCTACTCAGAGGCTGAGATCTGAGATCTGAGGATCATGGTTCAAAGCCAACCCAGGCAGGAAAGTCTGTTAGATTCTTATCTTGAATTAACTATCCAAAAATAAAAGCTGCAAGTGGCTCCACTGGTACAGCACTATCTTTAAGCACAAAAACTCAGGAACAGCATCTAAGCCTTAAGTTCAAGCTCTAAGACTGGCACCCAAAAAAACCCACAAACAAACAAAAAAACCAAACCAAAAAACAAAAACACCCCAAAACAAAACAATGAAGAAAACAATCAAAAAGATGTAACTTTAAATAGATTGACATGATATCAGACAAACAAAACCTCACAAAAACTCAGCAAGGGTATTTAATATTTTTCTTTTATTTCCAAACATATAGCTAGCTACCTTTCCCAAACCACATTTGCACTCTAAGCAAGTCAACTACAAATTCAACTGTAAAGCTTTTTAGCTCAGTGTTTAACACTGAAGCCCAAAATATTGTACCATGCCTTGCTCATACTTCTTTTCCTCAACTTTTAGACAATTTTTAAATACATAGAAAAAGGTCTTCAGGGTTCCCATCCACAATGATGATGAAAAAGTCTGTGTTCCTCAGTAAATCTGTCAGTTTTTTGTCAATTCAGTCACAATTCAGTTTATCAATCGCAAAGCTATAGGACAAATATTACAGTCTTAAGTTCAGGGAAGTCCTTTCCTACTCTCAAAATCTCCTTAGTTTCTCCCCAATTCTAAAACAAAGGATGTTGGACTTACTACAAATTCTTCACCTCTGGTATAATTTTTTTTTAAATTTTCTTTCTCTTTGAGAAAGAACTGGAACTTAAGACTTTACACCTTTTTTTTGGTGTGTATATGATAGTCTTAGGGCTTGAACTCAGGACCTGGGTGCTGTCCCTGAGCTTCTTTTGCTTAAGGCTAGGGCTCTACTACTTGAACAACAGTTCTACTTTTGCCTTTTTAGATAGTTTATTGGAGATAGGAGTCTCACAGACTTTCTGGCCTAAGCTGGCTTTGAACCATGATCCTCAGATTTTAGCCTCCTGAGTAGATAGGGTTGCAGGAACCACTGGAACCCAGCAAGACTTTACATCTTTCCTGGCTTTTTCACTCAATATTAGGGCTCTATCATTTAAACCATACCTCCACTTTCAGCTTTTTGCTGGCTAACAGGAGTTAAAACTGGCTTCTAACTTTAATCCTCAAATCTCACCCTCCTCAGAAATAAGCTATTGAAACCCCTTTGTACAACTACTTAAAGATAATTTAGAATTATAAAAAGAATTTTTTAAAGGAAATAAACAATACTCATTTGTTCCGGGTAGAAGTTTAAATAATAAAATAAATATACTTCATATTTACAATAAATTTGGAGAAATTCTTACATCATCAACCCAATCAAAAGATTCAACATGAATGGTTGTACTTACCACCTTTCTCTTTGAACAATCAGTATTTTTTAGTTTTGTTGTTGAACAAAACATTGGATGAACATCTTACATTACTGGAAAAATATGTTAACTTTATGGCAATACAGAAGCCTTATTTAGCAGTTCAGTTCCTGTCCTCAAATGATTTGTTAAAGTGAGTCATTAAAATACTATCACTTCTTACTAGTTAATTTTAATAGTTTTAGTATTAAGGAGAAAGAAAGCAGCAGGTATGATTGCTCTCCTGTTATGGGGCTCTTACTTGTAGAGACCACCATTAAAAGTAACCAGATTTTGCCAAAAGAGAACCAGATTGCTATTGTGTGAGATACAAGAGGAAGCACAGAGTAAAATGAAATTATAAATGAATAATATCTCCATTACCAAATTAAAAATTAGCTAAAAAAAATCTTAGAAAATTAGAGAAAAAAATCAAGGGCACCCATGGTTAGGTCTTGACAGTATTTTATTCAAGGTTTTTTTCCTATGAGTATACTCGCTAAACAAGGTTATATCTTGATTTTTGAAAATAAGTATTTAAATAAAAAATACTCCAGCATTTCAGTGTTTCTCATCACACACTGCACAACTTGATTAACAATATATCTCAAAAGTGCTGCACAGGTAGAAAGGATTAATAATGTATATAAAAACAAAAAAAAAACAAATGAAGTGAAAATTGGGACACGTTATTAAAATCCTATAAAGTACATGGTGATCGTTTAGTTTGACAGGTAGCAAAATAATGACCAGATTCTCTGATTCATGTGATTATGGTAATCTTGCTCTGATAGTTTAGACACACACAAAAAATGCACTTTAGGGTATGAACTGCCTGTATTTTCTAGCTACTTTGATTATATACAAATATATGTGTAATATTCATTACTGTATCTACATGTACACACATTATCTATGTGTGAATGTGTAAACAGTGTTCTATGCTTCAGCCAAAGAAGAACAAGTAGTTGAACAAGTCTAATTTAGTTCTCATTGCACATAGGTGTCTCAGGAGGAAGGTGTTAGAAGCTTTTTCAGGGTTTGGGCTCAGGCTGAGTGGAGGGAGGGTGTGGGAGGAAGCAGGAATTCACTCCAAATTGGATGCTGGTAGAAAACAGGGCTATTTATAATTTGGAATTTAGGGATTCTTATCTTGAGAGGGAAGACTAGAATGAGAATAAAGCTGTAATTGGTGGAGAACTGGCAGTCCTCATCTTGGCCAAGAGATTGGTGTCTGGTGTTTCCTGGGTGGCAGAGTGACCTTGTTTTTGTCTGAGCTCAGACAAAACTGTGGAGTGGCCTTGCTTGGTCATGTGTTGCTGGTGAGAGTGGACTTGTCTGAGGTAAGTGTTCTGAGATTCTTCATGTCTGATGGGAGAAGTGCAAGGTCAATCCACAAGAGTCAGGCCAGCTTCTGATGTTGTTATATGGTGAGAAAACAGAGAAGCCACATTTTCTTTTAATTTTTTACTTCTTTTTGTAATTCATTCTTTCAGACCATGGAAACCACATTTTGAGAGGTTGAATTGGGAATCTTTATTAAAAGGCCAATGAATACAGGCCGACTCTTGTTGCAAAGACCTGTAGCCTGGTGAACACACTTAACCTTGTCAGTAAACTAGCCACGAAAGCCAGAAGAGGAAAGAAAAAGCAGAAAAACAATACCAGCAAACCATATGAGTTTCAAAGGAGAGTGGAAGTGGGATGCAATGGTGACTGGAGAAGAGTCAGGATACAGGATAGGAAAATGGAGACATGTGGTATGGTACAATGGTACCTGAACTGGGTCTAAATAGGGTCAGGGTCACAGGGAGCTTGAGAGTTCACAACCTAAGACTAGCAGGACTAGTAATCTATTGTCCCAGTCCCCACTCCTGCCTCTAGGAATTCAGGCATGCCTATCACCTGGGAGGTGGGACTTTCCTGCTTCCAACATGAAGAAAAGATGGTGCCACTTAAACCCAATACCCTATCATCTACCATGTGGCCAAGATGACACTGGTTAGATTCAACATCCCTACTTCAATGTTGTGTCTGATCTTTGCCTTTTTGAAATAGTTTCAGTAATCCTGATTCTGGAGATGGAAGACCTTATAAGTATATATGTACCTATGTGTCAGATTGCCTTTTTTGCATGACTCAACTTTAGGTAGGGCTGGACAAGAAAGAACATTAAGAGAACAGTTTCCCCACCCAGAAAGAACAATTCAGTACTATTCACCAGTCCCCTCCTCTCTCTATCCCAGCCCTGAAGATAGTATTGCTATCTCTTATTGTCACCTGATGAATATTCAGTAATAAAACAAGAAACCTCATGTTTATCATTATAAAAATGTATGTGGGGTTTCATTTTTTATTTATACTTTTTGCTGGTCTTGGGGATTGGGGCCTGTCCCTGAATCTTTGTGCTCAAAACTAACACTCTACCACTTGAGCCACAGCTCCATTTCCAGGTTTATGTGACTAATTGGAGATGAGAGTCTCAGGGATCTTCCTACGTGGGCTGGCTTTGAACCGTAATCCTCAGATCTCAGTCTCCAAAGTAGCTAGGATTACAGGTATGCATGACTGGTGCCCAGCTCATTTTTTATTTTGAAGAAATGTTGTTTCAAGTTTGTTTTTTAATAATCAAAAGATTCTTTTATTACCTTTAGTTCAGATTGTTTCTCTATGTTCTGATTACTTCTAAGCATTGCTAAGATAGTTCCTTCCCTTCCCCACTATTTTTTTCTTTTTTCTTTTGGCTAGGAAATTAACATTTATTGTAGCTGGCATTTAAAAGATCCTCCATGATTCTCAACTCAGAGGTGTTGTGGTTGTATTCTTCTCTTATTCTCTGGAGAACACCTGAAGTCTCTGTGCATGTTAGTGTGACTAGTACAGATGAGCACACAAATTAATTTATGGGCTATTTCATCAAATATTTATAGAAATACAAAATGTTTTGTCAAATTAATATAATCATTTTCTTCTAATTTATGGGATTTGGGAATACCACA
This sequence comes from Dipodomys merriami, assembly GCF_024711535.1. NCBI lineage: Eukaryota > Metazoa > Chordata > Mammalia > Rodentia > Heteromyidae > Dipodomys > Dipodomys merriami. Next base: position 369,242 of record NW_027206333.1, on the reverse strand, counting down.
GCCACCATCACCTCCTATTCGTCTATATAATCATTTACTAAAGAAGGATTAGTCCAATACATGTTATGTGCCCATGCATGTGCCCATGTATCTTTGCCCTAGATACTAGGCCACTGAGAGGGAGGAAGATTAATAATCCAACATCTGGATTCCTAGGGCTCAGGATGAAATTCCTGCTCAGATAATCACTTATTTCTCTAAATGCTACTTTCTTCCTATATTAAATGCATGACCACAATAATATTTCTTATCCCTTTGGGCTACTGGAGAGCTAAAAGAGATAATAATACAAGTTGACCACTAGTACAGTATTTGTATTCAGTGAGTCTTTATGGATTTTTTAGGATAAAGTGGTGAGGTACTGGAATGATGTCCTTCCCTCAAGAATTGACAGGCTCTTCTCTCTCATGTGATCAGTGGGAGACTGGAGACATCTCACTTATACTTGGGGTGAGCATAAGGAGGTAGGAGGGCAAAGTATGGAGAAGGCATTGACTGACAGACCTGACAGATGTGGAAAAGTTGTCCTGGTGTTGGTGGAAGGTGAGGAAGAAACATTGGGTGCCCTCCTCAGCCAGAGAGGCCTCCTTTCCATTCCTATGTTCTACTATCAGCTCTTGTCTTGCTATCACAGGTACTTACAAACTATTTTTTGCTAAAAGCATCCACTCCTCACAAAGTCCTACAAATGAACTAAAATTATGAGAATAACCAGGCATCCCAGCTTTTATTTACAGTGTCTCAAATGCTGGGTCTGCTTACCTGTGCACAGGCAACGATAATCAGTCAAGGAATGTCTGTTTAAAATGATGCCTGGGGGGGGGGGCTGGGAAGGGATGTGAAGGGTAAACAAAGGAGGAGGCTGCAATGCTTGATAAGAAATGTACTCATTATCTTGCCCATGAAATTGTAACCCCTCTGTACAGTATGTTCACAAAAAATAAAAATAAAAATTAAAAAAAATAAAAAATAAAATGATGCCTATCTCATCCCCCTTCAAGGCTGAAGACATAAAGAGTAACTAAGGAATCTTATTGTCATTTTTCATAATGTCTTATTATAGACAATCACAGCCCCTGGGGGGAAAATGTCTCCAAGTTTCCAGTCATTATTCTAACCTGTAGCCACCTTGATTCTGGGAACAGCAGAGCCTTACACTCAGCACTCCATGAAAAGATTACCTCAGTGCATGAGGTAATATGCTAATGTCATGAGATTCAGGTATAAATAGAGGAAAAATTGGGGTGAGGCAAAAAATATACACCATTAAGCAGTTTTAGTCAAACTGGTCCTTTGGATAATCTCATCTTGGCGGCTAAAAGGGATTTTTGTTGTTGTTCCCTTGGGCAATGGTCGCTCAAGCTGTAATCCTAGCTACTCAGGAGGCTGAGATCTGAGGATCATGGTTTGAAGACAGCAGGTAGGAAAGTCTGTGAGACTCTTATCTCCAATTAACTACACAAAGCCAGAAGTAGAGCTTGGATTCAAGTAGTAAAGTATTCCCAGTACCCAAACAACAACAACAGAAACCCTTTTCCACTATGATGAGATTATCCCAAAAGGATAATCCAAATTTGTCCAAAACTGCTTAATTATGCATACTTTTTGCCTCACCCCAATTTTTCTCCTATTTACACCTGAATCTTATATAAGACAGTAGCATATGAAGATGGGCTGAAGTAATTTGCCTTCATAATTTGGCTTTTTTTTTCTAAGTTGTTTGTTCCAGTCCTGTGTCTGACACTCTTGCTGAGCTTTCTTGTTCATTGGCTGGTGCTATAACTTGACCTACAGCTCCAACCTGTATTTTGCTGGTTAATTGGAGATGGAGTCTCAATGATTTTTTTTTTCCTGCCTGGATTGGCTTTGAACTGTAATCTTCCACTTCTCAGCCAGCTTGATAACTAGATATAGCTCAGCATTGCTTTTTCCTTTTTTTTTTTTTTTTGGTGTGTGTGTGGGGTGTCAAGACCTTAAGTCAATCCATAGGAAACAGCTAATCTACTGAAATGGAGAGCTATAGAAATCTTCAAGATTAAATAAGAAAAGTAGCATGCCTAAGAATTATGTACACTGCTCTCCGTGCAATAGATGACACATGGACTTGAATTTGCATGGGAAAATTCTGAAGAAATGTTGCCATTAAATGTGGAATCTGAGGTGCATGTGTGTGTGTGGGTGGGTGGGGGATATACTTCTCTATAAAGTATAAAATAAATTATTTCTAAAAACCATGTCTCAAGGATTAAATTTTTTAATTAAAATTTACTTTTCTAAAGTTTCAAACTCTAACAAATGCACGTCCCTAAACTTTCTAAACATCACCTATATTAGAATGAGTTCTCCAAAAAAATAAATTTCTACCTGGAGCCCTCATCTGTGCACCTCTCTTTGTTATTATTATTTTTTCCTGGAGTGGGACCTGAACTCAGGCCCTGGGCGATGTCCCTGAGCCTCTTTGAGCTCAAGGCGAGCACTCTACCACTAGAGCCCCGAGCTAGGATTCACACCACGATTCCCAGATCTCAGCCTCCTGAGTAGCTAGGATGACAGGCGTGAGCCACAGGCGCCTGGCTGTGCACCAACAATGAGAGTTCAAGACTACAGGCTCACAAAGAATAAGGCATATGCTTCCTTAATGTTAGGTGTGACATGTGGCGAGGGGGGGTGGGGGGGAAGGAGACGTGTGCCTACTCCAGGCGAATCCCTAAGACTGTGGCGGGGCCACTCGTCCTGCATTCCCCCTCCCCAGCCCCCTCAGCCTCCCACATCCCCAACCCGCAGGAGCGCGCTCAGGCGCTGGGCCGCGCGCCTGGGCCCGGGCGCCTCCGCCCGCCGCGTCCCCAGGCCACCCCCACAATGCCCCGCGCGCGTCACCCGTCACTCACGGCCCCGGGGCGCGCGCGAAGCTCCTTTCATTGGCGGGAAAACGCGCGGGAGAAGGAGGTCGGGACCCGCCCCGCTGCCGCCCGGCCACCGCCGCCGACCCGCGCTGCCAGAGCTCGGCGCTAAATTTGAAAGCAAAACCCGAGCGCGGGCGGGTCTTGGAAGCAGAACCACCCGCCCGGGAGCGGCCGGGTCCTCAGCCCGGGGACAGACTCCGTTCTCGCCGTCTCCGGCAGGACGCGCGCGCGGCCCGGGAGGACGAGGAGGAGGGCGGCATGGCCGCAGGCGTGGCCTGCGGGGACGCGGCCGGGGCCGGGCAGCTAGTGTTCTTGCTTCCAGGTAAGCCCGGCGGGACGGCGGCCCCGAGCGGGGACGGCGGGGCGTGGTTTTCCTGCCGTGACCCCCCCTCCTTCCCGCCCTCGCTCCCTTCACCTCGGTGGGGGGGGGGGGGGAGAACCCGAGGCTCGGCTTCCCTGGGGACGTCTGGGTCACGTGGCGTGTCGCGTCGCGCGGCTTCTAACCCGGAAGTGCAGGGTGGAGCTCTCGAGTCCCTGGGGATTGGCAGGACCGAGTTTTGCAGTGGCACCCAGGCTGCGCGCGCGAGAGTGAGTGTGTGTGTGTGTGAGTGTGTGTGTGTGCGTGCGTGCGTGCGTGCGTGTGTGTGTGCGTGCGTGCGTGCGCGCGCGCGCGTGTGTGTGTGTGTGTGTGTGTTGGTCCTGGGGTTTGAATTCAGGGTCTAGGCACTGTCCATTTTTGGGGGGTGGGTGGTTAGTTGGAGATCAGAATCTCACGGACTTTCCTGTGGGAGCTGGTCTTGAACCGCGATCTTCAGATCTCAGTCTCCTTCGTAGCTAGGATTACTACAGGCGTGAGCCACCAGCCCTTTGCTAACTCGGCCCTTTTGGGTAAAGGTGTCCTACCCGGCAGCTTGAAGGGTTCTTACTTGGATTGGATCCGAGGACCCACAAAGTGGCCTGGGAAAGTGCTTTGTTGCCTTAACGTGGCTCAGGCCTGGGATAGAACTGAATGGAGATTGCTGTTAGGCCAAGAGGGGGTCAAAACAATTCCTGAGAGTAAAGACCACCAGAGCCAGGCCCTTGGGCCTCTCTGTAGGTGGTGAGCAGCCATCCAGGGCATGTAGGGGCTGGAAACATTGGGCAGTCCAATGCCACAGGGTAAAAATTTGAACTGTGGAGTCAAGCCAGGAATGTTTGGTTGTCTTTTAGATGATACAGTTGGTGGGATCATATTGGAAGAAAGGAAAAAGAGCCTTTGCTAACTATATTTAATTTTGTATTATGCGAAGTTGACTCCGATATGATATGACAAAATTGCCCACTACTCTAGAGTGTGTGTACTGAAAATCGTTGTAGGATAGTCATGCATTTTGCATGTTTAACATCCCCACACTTTTTTTTCAGTGTATAAGTTTGATTTTTTTTTAAACATGCAGATGACACGAAGGGCTAAATTTTTTCTTTGACGTTAATTTTCTTGAAGAACTCCACTCCCATTACTTGATATCTATGATTCTGTGTCTCATCCTCTCAAGCCAGCATTTCAGTATACCGTTTATATTTTTTATTGTCAAGGTGATGTATCGAGGGTTACACTTATGTAAGTAAGGTAATAAGTGCCTCACACTTTCTAGTTAACAACATATAAGAAAAATGAAAGGACAGATTTACTTAAACCCTTCCAGCTTTTCATATGTCATGGCCTATGGCAAGAGATAGAACTTCACCCAGCAGCATTTTGTCTCTCTATGCTGACCTCTTCTTGGACCAGAGATTAGTTTTGCACGTTTGGATACTAGCATACTCCTTTGCGTCCAAGTGCTTTCCCTCAGCATTATGTCTGTACTATCCATCCATGTTGTATGCAGCAATTGGTTGGTTGATTTTTTTTCATTGCTGTTTGGAGTTCATTATGAATGTCAATCTAATTGGTTGGTTTCCAATTTGTGATTAAGAACATTGCCACCCATTTCTCTAGGATGTCACTACCCTGGAGTGGAATGGCTTGTTACTTAGTTTTGGAAGCCACTCCAAAATGGTTTTTCAAAGTGGTTATACCGATCTGCACTCTTGCCAGAAGAGCAGGAGAGTTCCTGTTGTTGCACATCCTCAATGAAGATGTTTGGGTAGAAAAACAGCTAATAAGAAACTGAGGGTTTTGACAGACTCTAGCAAAGGGCTAGCTACATCACTGCTTTAAAAATAATAGATACTCTCTTTGTCATACCATACAATTCGATTTTCATAGTAGGAAACAACCTTTTCGAATCAAGTTCATTGCTTTATTCAAATGTGTAGGATACCTCATGATAATTTGTGTTTCTAATTTTGTCATCTTTTTTTTTATCAATACTGTTATCTTCATTCTTTGTTTCGTATTGTCATGGTAAATACAAATTAAATGTTGAGTATGTCCCTGAAATCAGTGAGTTTAATATGTCTGTTGCACCATACTAAGAATTTTAGGCTAGTTCTGGTGTTGAGTTGAGTTGTATTATCACTTGCTAACACATTAGGGTGGGAAAGTGGCAGTTAAAGAACTGATAGCAACCTGTGGTCAAGGGTCAGGGAGGAGCATGGTGTTTTATAGCAGTTAAAACTTGAGTTTCTTTCTGTTCTTCTAGGTGGCCTTTAGTGCCACCTGCAGGCTCTCAGGATACAAACATGATTTGGTAGCTATGAAAGTGTGATGGTGGGTTTCCAAACTTGAAGGCATCAGTCACCTGGGAGCCAATCTTCTCTCCTTCCTTCCGAAGAGCAGTAGATCCTGAGCTAGGATTCAAGAATGAGCTTTTAAAACAAGTTCCCAGATGCTGCTGCTGTGATAGGTCTTGAGATCCACTCCTGGGAACCAATATAGTGAGGACTGGCCCTTGGGAGCTACATTAGGATGTAGGCATCCCAAATAGCCCAGGTTGGGCTGTTTGTTTGATGGCGGGCCAAAGTTTGCATGGTTAGGAAGTACATGGCAGTAGGTAGTATGAGGCTGGCTTTCACAGTATTTATTGTGTTTTTCTTTTTTCTTTTTTTTTGCTAGTCCTGGGAATTGAACTCAGGGCTTGGGCACTGCCCCTGAGCTTCTTTTGCTCAAGGCTAGCACTCTACCACTTGAGCCACAGTGCCACTTCCAGTTTTTTCTGCTTATGTGGTAGTGAGGAATCGAACCCAGGGTTTCATGCATGCTAGGCAAGCACTTTACCACTAAGCCACCTTCCCAACCTTTATTGTTTTTTGTTTTTTTTTTTCACTACTACCAGCAAGTAGAAATTTATCCCAGGTGGTTAGAAAGGCAGGAGACGTGCTGAGCAAGCAAAGTAGCTACAGTGAAACTGGGCTTTAATAAAGTAAAGATTATATAAACATTTTCAAGATGGAGGTAATTTGTACTCAGTTTTAGAAAACTTTTAGAATCTGAAGAACTCACTTGGTATGGAAAAGTGAGTGCATTATCCAACATTTTTCACAAGCCAGTAGAGCTCTGTGGAGATTTATCCATGAGACCATCAAGACCACGTGGCCTGATGATCGTCTTTTTCCACTACATTTAATTCATATCATAGCACTATGTATTATCATGAAGGAGTTTGGGTTTAGGTCCATTTGCCCTTAGTTTGTAATTTTGTTTAAAGTTGAGTATTCCAGTTAAACCAAAGCTGGAATTTAGAAAGGAGGCTGTAAGATATTCAGACTCAGGACCTTAATTTCCATAGGCAGGTGGAGACAGAACCACTTACAATTTAAGCAAGATAAACACTTCTTTTCCTTTGGAATGATCTATGTTTCCAGCATGGCTTGGAAATATTAGGTTGTATGTAGTTCTTTTATTTCAGAGGCCATTGACATCTCTACTTTTTGGAACATGTTAGAAGTTTCCATCCCTCTCTCTTGACCTAAAAGGAAATACTTGAGTTATATTTTGTATAATTTTCTCTGGTTGGAGTTGTGTGTCCAAGTTCTGTATACTTGTCAATTCTACGAAGCTGGGATGGACCTGGGTATGAGGGTCAGCTGGGAACACATTGAGTGTACAGTAAGAGATTATGGGTATTGCAAGCTGAATCTGCAACAGGTATCAGGGCTGAATTAATAACAGGAGTCACTTTCAGCAAATACTAAGACAATGGGACATCTCGATGTTATTTGAGGAAAAATAGAAAGAATGGAAATGATTTCAAAACCATTTTGAAACCCTCAAACCTCATTTGGGTCCATTTAACCTGATCATAAAATGACCCCGAAGCAAGAGTAAAAAGTCCCTAGAAGCAACTGAACTTTCAGTTATAGACAAGTTTTGGTGTAAAGTTCTCTATTTTATTTTTGCCAGTCGTGGGGCTTGAACTATAGGCCTGGGCGCTGTCCCTCAGCTCTTCAGCTCAAGGCGAGAGCTCTACCACTTGAGCTACAGCGCCACTTCTGGCTTTTTCTGCTTATGTGGTGCTGAGGAAATGAACCCAGGGCCTCATGCATGCAAGGCAAGCACTCTGCCACTGAGCCACCTTCCCAGCCCTTCTCTTTATTTTATAAAAATACGTGTTAAAAGATATCTTAAGAAAGACCATACTTGTTATTTATTTCCCTACAGGGAGTACAAGTGGTAGTCAGTTTCTTGTGGGTGGAATATGGTTAGTTTTTGGGAGATAAGGCTCCCAGGTCTGAGGACCAGAGACATTTCAAATTCAGTGGCATCTTTTAAGATGGAACATCTTGATAATCACAAGTACTAATATGAGAGTTGCCTCTCCAAATGCACATTTACACTGTAGAACTATATTCTCATTAAAATATTTAAACTATGAAATTTCCAAATTAATTTTCCTGTTTAGTGATGGAGGAAATTTATGTTGTTGTTATTCTGATTGTAGTCTTGTTGCCTTAATATATATATATATATACACATATATACATGTATATAGTCTTGTTGCCTTAATATATATATACATGTATATGTATATATATGTATATATACATGTATATATATATGTATATATACATGTATATATATGTGTATATATATATATATATATATATATATATATATATATATATGCCTAAAAGAAGCACCTCTTGTTTGGGAGAGGATTTTTTAAAAAGGAAGGAAATGTGTAAAAATTTAGAGCAAAAGAAGGACTACTGTAGACACCCTTGATTTTTCAGTGTCCCTAAAACACAAAAACAACTTTTTTTCCTCTTTAACCTGAGGATCAGGCATGTGGATAATAGCAGAAGAAAAGTTGAAGCAGGTAGCTGTTTGTATATGTATATGTATCTTTGTGCTTAGAAATATTCCTCATGGCTGAATCTTCCTTTATTTTAAGAAGAGCTTATTCAAATGGAAGAAGCTGCTCTTCCCTTGGCAATGTGGCCAATCCAAGCTCAACGTTGAGACAAGCTGTGTAAAGCTTGGCTTAGCTCAGAAGATAGGCCATTTACTCAATGGTTTCCTGCAGGCAGTCTCTAACATGGGACATGTTTGAACATTTTCCACATGATTCCTGAGCCTGGCTTTGTCTTAACAGAATGTGTTTTGGTGGAGCCCTGCCTTTCTCATATGGCCCCTGAATCTGCTTGTCTGGCTGGTTGAGCACACTCAGAGTTGATGGACCAAATCCTTTGCCAGCTGGTATGATCAGGCTGTATCTGAAACCTGATCCTAGTGCTCAGTAATTGTTCCAAAAGACCTGGAACAAGTAAGAATTAGCGACTCCTATGTATTTATCCCTCAGGACAGAAAAATATTCATAAAAGGAATGCTAACAGTGTTCATGATTTTTTTATTTGAGTAGCAGGATGTTTTAAGCTCCATCTCTATGTGTTGCTGGTCATTGTGGCTCTGGGCTGGTTGTGAACTTGATGTTTTCTCCAGCCACTTCCCAGTGACAAGCCATTTCTAAAAGTTTGGCTGTTGATTGAGACATCTTAAAAGAGTGGAGACTGATTTCCATGGTCTTGGTGAAGGCCAGTTTTTAGTTTTCCTCTAAAGCTTTAAAAGAAAGTTGTATTAGTCGCTTGGAAATCATTTTCCTAGTGTATACTTCTCTCACTCCTTTTTGATTTGCCTCTCAGTGGCCTTTGAAGAAACAGAGAATTTCAAAGTCAGGAAAGTCTTGAGAAATGAAGGCCTATAGTTATTACTGAAATTAGCATTCCTGAAAGCATCAGGAACTTGAAAATCATGCTGATTCATCTTGTGTGCTTTATATTTGTGTCCTAGCAAAGTATTTCTAAGGAGGTCTTTGTTTATCAGGCAAGAGGAAGCCTAAAGAAAATGAACTGGAGCCTGTGTAGGATGCAGTGTTATGAGGATAGAACTAATCTCATCCTCTTCTTTTCCTTTTAGATCTTCTTGAACCCGAATAGCCTTGATGTAATATCTAAAAATAAAGTGAATCATGCTTTGATGTCAGTCTTTTTTTTTTTTCTTGTAATGGGGTGTTTCTCAGAGCTTATCTTGTCTGGGACAAAAATCAGACAGGGTCCTGAACAATGTCCAGTACTTCCAAGTCATAAGAATATTTGGCAGAAAGTTGATTCTCCCTCCTGTCTTTTGTCTTTGAAGTTTGACCAATAGGAAGAAACATGTCTTAACCAAGAGAGGGATAAAGAAGAGCTGCCAAGTTTAAAGGACTGGTTGATAATTTCTTATCAACTGTGTGTGTAGTGACCTGCAGATGAAAACTGTGTAATATACTTTGTGATAAATTTTTCACAATTACAGAGTCATTATGTCTGTGCATTTATGCGTGCGGTGTTGTATGTTTTACACATTAAGTCACAGACTACTAAGGAGCATATACAGCTATATATACAATATTATAATCCTGAATGGGAAGATCAGTTTCCTTTACTTCACATTAATCAACCTGAACTTTGTCTGTTTTGAGATGTTTTGTATATCTCATACTAAATATCTGTTGCTCCTTTTATGTATTTTTTTGATCTTGCCTTGAAAAGGCTCCCCCTTCCTTCCTTTGCTGTCCCTGGCACTAGATTCTACTGGCTGGATCACAGTAGGGTCAAGATGTTCCTTGAGAAGGACATCAGGGAGGAGAGATAGTTTGAGACATTTGCCTCACAGGAGAAAGTCACATTGAGATACTTATTGTGCAGTTTGTGTTTTTTGAATTAGGAAGGAGGGGTTTTAAAATGAAGAGAATCTCTAGGGTATTACACTTTAAAATGTTGCCTCTGCAGTAGTACTTGCCTGAATTTCAGTCCTGGCTGTCCATTTGACTAGTACCTTGACCTTGCTACAAGTCTTTCCTATAAAAAGTGAAGTTTAAGATAGTACCTGTTTCATAGAGATGTTATAGGGATTGCATTATGTTACCTATATAGAAGATTTACATAATGCCTAGCAGATAGTAAAGGACCAATGCATATTACCTATTACCTTTTTTCTTTTTTTAGATTGTATATTCATTGGACACAGTTGTCACTTTATCACTGGTATGTGTTTGTTCAAGTTCAAATGACATCTGGAAAGTAGCAGTTTACTGCTTTGTGGTACTGAGATCAGGGGGAAATAAATCAGAAAGATTTGCTGCTAGTCATTAGCGGACCCCCGTCCCCCGCACCCCCCAATGGAGCATTCAGTTGGCCTTTAAGAGATCACAGGCAGACTGCTGTGAAATCAGTTAGATATAAGGAAACAGAGTGGCATGCTTGAGATAATTGGGAAATCCAACATATTGAATCTGAAATGGCCAGCAAAACTGATAGCTACTTCAAATTTGTCTGAACTTTTTTCTATTTTTACAAAAAAATACTACTTTTATCCAGCATTTTTGTCATCTTTTCCATAAAAGTCAGAAGGAAAAAGTGTAAAGCTGAGTCTTTTTAAAATAGAGCATGAAGTCTAGTGTGTCAGTACAATTTTGGAGGAAGGTGCTTCATGTAAGTTTTTTCTATATAATGAAGTTTGACTTTTTAAGGATCAAAATTTGTTCTCATCATTTATTTACTTTTTTTGGCTTGTCCCGAAGCCTGAACTTGGTCTGGGTACTGTCCCTGAGCCTCTTTGTGCTCAAGGCTAGTGTTCTACCACTTGAACCACAGCATCACTTCTTCCAGCTTTTCCTGAGTAGTTTATTGGAGGTAAGTCTTAGGTGGACTTTTCTGTCTGGGCTGGCTTCAGCCTCCTGAGTAGCTAGGATTATAGATATGAGCCACTGGCAGCTGGCTCATCATTTCTAATTGAGTTTTTCCTAGAATTGAAGTACACATATTAATTTATTGAATACGTCCTATGGAGTTCTGCTGGGCATTTTACCATGTATTATCTTGGTTTTACACATTATGTTCTGTTCCCTGCCCAGACAACTGCCCCTGCCCCAAATCAGGAGAGCCTTGTAATCTTTCTTGCTCAGCTTTCTTACCTATCAGTGGCACTTGAGCTGCACTTCCACTTCCACCTTTTTGTTAATGACAAGAGTATGTCTACCCAGGCTGGCTTCAAACCATTCAGCCTCTAAGTGGCTAGGATTATAGGCATGAGCCAGTACCTGTTGCATGGCTTATTTTCTTGTTTGCTTCCAAACTTGCTTGCTTACTTGAAAGAGGAGCCCACACATCCATCCCAGCCCACACATCCATCCCAGCGGACCACACAGAGGCAGGCAGGCACAGGAGAAAGATTATTATAAGGTTTATAGAGGAACTATATTTCCCCCAAGAGGGAGCACATGGCCTCTGCCACCATCCATTAATAGGAGGGTCTGAGGGATAGGAAGTGAGGTAGATGGGAGTTCAGGTGGGTCTGGGTGGAGAGAGGGAGGGGCCAGCTGTATGGAGGGAACTCCAGGAATGGGAGGGGGGCCCAGGTGTGGGTGGAGCATAATACTAATATTCCCAGCTCTGTTGTTTACTAAGAATAAGGGGTACCAGGCGGGGGGGTGGGTGGCGGGGTGGCGGCAGGGGCAATAGGCAGAGGTCATTTCTTCTGGAGCTGCTTCCTGCTGCCAAGGGGTCTCTGCTTTGTTCTTGGCCTGGTCCTCCTTTTTCCATGACAGTAGTTAAATGTAAGACACAATTAATAAAAGGCAAAAATTGTTGTTAGTACCCCAAGAGAGGAATATGCCATGGAGGAACTGATTTCCAGAAGGGGCTGTCAAAGACCTGAAATTACTTTTTTTGTCTCTTATTGGAGACAGAATGGTCCTGACTCCCAGCATCCTGGAGGAGGGGGTAGCAGAAATATTTAAAGGTACCACAACCAAAGGGTGTCTTGGGCTCTTTTGACTACTTCCTCCTGGACCAGGGCATCAAGGAATCCCTGGAACTGGGATCTTTAGGGTCTGGGTCTGCACTGGGCAAGGCAGGGCAGTGAAAGTGATGTCTCTGGTTGCCTGTAGGAACAGGATGGCCTTGACTTGTTTCCAAGTGGTATCCTGAGCAGGGGATGTTATCCTGTTGAAAGAGACTTTGGGAAAGATCAGGCAAAAAGCTAACAAAAGATCAAGCAAAAAGCTGACAGGGTGACAGGTTAATTGTAACATGAATGACATAGAGTATACATTGGCCATGAGCCAGAAACGTTTCATTTGGAGTATAAAGCCCAGTTGTAGCCCATTACAGGGAAGGTAAAATAACTGGACTCAGGAAAAGAAGGTAGAAAGGAGTGTCTAAAGTCTTTTGAGTAACTGGGATGGGGGAACATAATGGACTGTTTGGGAGTACCAGTCAGAAGTTATAGCAGGTAACAAAGGCAAGACTGTTAACTTTCTGTCCAGTTAGAAGGTAGACAGGTATGGACATTAAGTGGGCAAGCAACTCTTTTGATCTCCTGGCTCTGATTAATTTTGAAAGGGCGACTCCTTTTACTTTTTTTTTTTTTGGGTCCGGTCGTGGGGCCTGAACTCTTGGCCTGGGCGCTGTCCCTCAGCTCTTCAGCTCAAGGCTAGCGCTCTACCACTTGAGCCACAGCGGAAAGGGCGACTCCTTTTAGAATGTCATCTCTTTACTCCTCTCCATGGTTTTCCATTGTCAGGACTGACTTTGTCCTGGTGGGTGTCACAGTGTCCATTGCTGGGATAACTTGTCTTAGTTGGCATTTACGGTTTGGACTCAGGGCCTGGGCACTGTCCCTGAGCACTTCTGCTCAAGGCTAGTGCCCTACCACTTAGAGTCAATGCCACTTTCAGCCTTCGGCTGGATACTTAGAGGTGAGTCTGGAGCCATGCCTCCAGCCTGGCTCTGTGCTGATTAGCTGGGAGATGGGAGTTTTAGAGGGATTCTTTGTGCCCAGGGTGGCTTTGAACTGTGGCAAAAGGAGTCCTGGTTACAAAAGCCCTTTTTATTTCCAATAAAAGCAACAAGGAGATCAATGAGATAGAGCTTACCTATAACTTGTTAACAATTGATTAACAATTACTTGTCAGCTTTTTAAAAATAAAACAAAGTAGATGTTTTTAACCTGGGACTGATTGGCACTGTAAGTACTGCCCACTGCCTCTGGGCAGCCTGTTTAAAGTGGCTTACATACAACATTTAACCTTTAACAAACGTACAGGCCTTTCCTTGGGCTATAGCAGCTGAGCCTGTTTAACACCTTGATTTATAAAAGCATTTTTTTGGCTGGCGGAGGAACCTGATTTCTTGGCCCCAACAATGCCTACCTGTGCAGGCCTTTAGACAGATCTCAATAGGGACATAATCTCAGCTCTACAAGTTTTGGTTTTTTTTGGGGGGGTGGTCCAATCGTGGGCCTGAACTCGGCCTGGGTGCTATCCCTCAGCTCTTCAGCTCAAGGCTAGCGCTCTACCACTTGAGCCACAGCACCACTTCCAGCTTTTTTTTTCTGCTTATGTGGTGCTGAGGAATTGAACCCAGGGCCTCATGCATGCAAGGCAAGTGCTCTACCACTGAGCTACCTTCCCAGCCCTCTACAAGCTTTTTAACAGATGAATTTAACCAGCTCAAAAGTTACTGCCAATTAGGACTTTGAGCAGATACAATGGGTTTGGGATTTACATTTTACAACCTTAACTTATACTGCTATCAGATGACTGGCAAGTTTTGTCCAGTTAGAACAACATGGGTGTTGTATCTTTCCATGACCTCCTGCTTTGCCAAACTCAAGTAACTCAGGATCTGATACCATTTTTGTCATCCAAGCAATTGTTTGTAATTGCCTCTGGATGTTTTAACATTGTCAGAGTCCCCGAGTGCCTTTTTTTATGTTGGGATAAATGCACCTTTGGCATTTTCCCTGGTCAGTTGCTGGATTTGAGCTCAGGGTTTGAGTGCTTCCCCTCAGCTCTCCAGCTCAGGGTTAGCACTTGGCCACTTGGAGCACCCAAGCAACTGGGCTTTTGGGCACTCTGCTGGCAGATTAGAGATGACAGTCTCACAGGGACTTTTGTCTGTCCAGGCTGGCTTTGAACTGTAGTTCCCAGATCAATGAGTTTTTACAAACGGTCCCTTTTACTTCAATTAAAAATAACAAAGATGGTATTGGAAGTAGATTTATAAGCATGGTTTCACCTGGAACTTATTAAGTTACATTTGACAAACTTGTCTGGTCTTTTACTGTGGGCCTGCAGGAAATGGTTACAAAAAAAGCTTTCAGGGCAAACTGGAATAATCCTAATTTATCCTTTCTTACTTTGAAATAAACCTTCAGGACAATTTTATCTTTTAAACTTTAGTCTGGGAGGCCAGCCACTCCCTATACCTTCCCAAATTTTTACTGTCATTTTAATCCCTTTTTTGTAAAGTTACTTTAATTTGCATTTAAATGCCTCATTGAAACATTGGGCTACACCCTTTAACCTCTTGGCTGAAACTTTACTGGTGCTGTAGCATCTCTCTCTCTCTTTTTTTTTTTTTTTTTAACAAATACATCCAATTGTAAAATAGTATGGAAGTCAACTTATATCCTATGCTCTTACACCCCTTATGGTCTAACTAGTGGGAATTAACATTTACAGAACCAAATATCTGAAGTGGCTTGTGTTTTACCCCAAATCATCAGCCTTTTGGTCATGTGTCCTGGAGCAAGGCTGGCTAGGTCTGGGCAAGGCTGTGGCATCTCCCAGCGTGTATAGACTGTTGCAGCTCCTGTTGGTTATCTGCAAGATTCTATATATATTGGTTAAAGACCTGGTTTACACCAGCTTTTGTATATTGGTGTCACTGGCTTAGGCAGCTGTGACAACTTTGTTTTGTTTCCTGGACATTTCCAATTCACCACCACACTGTTGAGTTACCTTAGTCCCTTGATCTTAAAGGGAGTTGATTGGCGCTCAGGGGAGAAAACAGAGAATTAAACCTTAGCCTTAGTTTACTAGCCATGGTCAGAGGTACAATATTTAACTCTCAGCATAGATGGACATAGGAATGACATAAATCTCAGCCAACTTACTTACTTTGTAAAGGAAACTGTTTTTTTTTAAACTCCTTTCCAAAAGCCTTTTAAAACTGCCTGTTTTTTCTTTGGCTTATAGTCAGTCAGGTCACAAAGTTTTAAAGCAATTTAGATGAAATCACACCTTTCATTGACAAAGATATTTTAGTACATAAAATACTTGATAACCTTCATATAGACAAGTAGACACAGACAGACATGTTTGTGCACAGATTATAGTGTGCTTAGATTTTAAAATCGGCTGTTTTAAAGTTTTGAAATTTTAGTGGTATTACTTTTCCTAATTAGGATGGAACCACGTGGTCAGTTTAAAATACAAAACTTTGCCAACAAGAAACTTAGTAAACAAGAGACGACACGAACAGACAGGTGGCCTAGCATAATGGCACCGCAGGTCAGGTGGGGGGTAGGTCACAGAATCTAGTAGAGTCGGTTCGAAACAGCAGCTGAATTACCAAGATGGCAAATCCACCACAGCTCGGTGCTGGGGAGATTTAACAGAATTTAATACACTTTTGGTAATTGTTAGGTTTTTAAAAAGAGGTAGCCGAGTAAGAACTGTACCACGCACGTGGTCTTCAGTAGACCTGCTGGGACCAGGGTTGGCACTCCACGCAGCTGGCAAAAGGGAGCGAGAGCGTGTCTGGCCCTGGGTTAGGCCCTATACAGGGTAGGGGGCAGGGAAGGGTGTGTCCAGGTAAAGGGAAGTGGGATCAGGTGGGAGAGGTTACCAGAAATGAATTTTGAAATAGCAAGGAGCTGAGTTTAAGGGGAGAGGGAGAGAGACAAAGAGAGACTTTTATCTGCCCGAGTGCTCACAAAAGTGGAGTTTTAAATTTGGGGCCAAATTTGACTCTGATGGGGGCTCAGCAGCCCTCCATGGCCCAGGTGGCCTTAATGTAAAGAAATTTAGTGTCCTTCCCATGGTAAGTGACCTGAAGCCAAGTGCCTACTGTGTAGAGTGTTCTCTACAGTGTTGGTTGGCTCCTAAAGAGGGGAGGCCCCGCCAGTGAAGAACATCACTTTGTCCACTGGGGGGTCCTTGGGCCACGGTAAGACCCCTTGCAGCTAGGTCTGGGCACTTGGCCAAGATTTTGCCCAGACCGGGGCTCGGTTAGCCCACAAAGGCCCAGGTGGCCTTACCACTGAGATATTGGAGTCAGAAACCCAGACCTTGGATAAACTGGACACTTACCCTGGAGTAGGACTTAATTAGCGGTGCTGGATGGGCTGGTAGAGCACTTGGTCAGGTCACTTGGTGGTCCTCTGGCGACCAGAGTGTAGGATCTCAGGATAGGTCCCAGAACAGCTGGTTAAACCCCCTTCTCAAGTGGATTGGGGAGCAAATCCACTGGGGAGCCTATCCCCATGTACGGGCCACCAGTGAAAGAGGAGCCCACACAACCATCCCAGGAGACCATGCAGAGGCAGGCAGGCACAGGAGAAAGATTATTATAAGGTTTATTAGAGGAGCCATATTTCCCCCAGGAGGGAGCACATGGCTCCGCCACCATCCATTTAGTAGGAGGGTCTGAGGGATAGGAAATGAGGTAGATGGGAGTTCAGTTGGGTCTGGGTGGAGAGAGGGAGGGGCCAGCTGTTTGGAGGGAACTTTAGGAATGGGAGGGGGCCCAGGTGTGGGTGGAGCTGAGGACCAAAGGTGAGCATAATACTAACACTTCTAAGCTTGGTAGAGGTGCCAGCCTTTGGAATAATTCAGGATTTTCCAAATTTAAGTGAAAACTATAACTTTGATAGAGCTTTTATTCTTTAAGCAGAAGTAATATTGTGTCCTGATGTGAAAAGCTCATTCACCTGTTCAAGCTCCAAGTACTGACTCCAAGACAAGAAGTACAATAAAAGTGAGACTTAAATGGTAATCTTAGAAGATTGAGTGTCTGTGTGATGGTAGGCATGTGCTCCAAGATTACAACAGCAATTTTATATCTAGTGCTGAGAGCTCCTTTCCCCCAATTAGTCTGAGAAATACAGGGTTCACATTCTTTCTCCTAAGTTACATTACTTTCTATTGGGTAATTTGAAAACATGTACCATGTGAGACTGGTTAAAATTTAGAAAGGAGCTTTTGGCTGTCTTTACTTACCTTTGTTCTTTTGTGGTGGGAATTCTTGTGTGTTTGCTGGTACCTACAGTTTCTACCCATTTTCTCATTTTATTCTTCCCCTTGCTAATCAGCTGGGCCCTCTTCTAATTTTGTCTGTTTATCTACAGGCTTTCCAACACATCTGAAAATTGCTATGCAAGCAATGTACTGCTAATTTTCCACTCAAAATCAAATGTTTTGTCTTAAAAATGGACCACCACTCACTTTATTTTGAACACTAATATCAGGTACAGATTAAAGAACATATCAGTGGTATTATAGCAGTTTTTCATGCTAAGCTTTCAAAATGCAATGAGAACAAACCCACCATTCCATAAACACAATGAAACATGGCAAGACAGTCATTCCAACTTTTCCCAACTCTTGAAATAAGCCAAAAGCTTCCAACAGTCTGAAGAGTGTTTATTCAAGGAAAGCTGCTGAATTTCATTAGGAACAGCAGGGTTTGTGGCATTGTAACTTGAACTATTCCGATTTCCCTCTGCACCATTCTGTAGTAGGCTTGAAACTTAGCAGTTTGCAAAGTTGGTACGTGTGAAAACCAGCAGCCTTGCAAGTGCTGGACAGGACAGACTGGTTTGATGCTGTTAAAAAAAAAATCCCTTTCCCACAACATTGTCCCTATTTGACCTGTCTTCCAATTCCCTGGAAAATCCCATATACAAGGCTGTGTTGTTATTTGACCTGACTTGGAGCCAAAGCTTACTCTTTGAGAAAAGTGCTCTCCCCAGGGCATTCACTAGTCAAAAACAATGGCAGTTGTTTAACACTATAGCTTCTGAGGAGCAATACTGCCTTAGCAGATTATAATATGGCTAGAAACTTTTTTTTTTTTTTTTTTTTGGTCATGGGGCCTGAACTCTGGGCCTGGGCACTGTCCTTCAGCTCTTCAGCTCAAGGGGAGTGCTCTACCACTTGAGCCACAGCACCACTTCCAGCTTTATTCTGCTTATGTGGTGCTAAGGAATGGAGCCCATGGCCTCATGCATGCAAGGCAAGCACTCTACCACCGAGCCACCTTCCCAGTCCATGGCTAGAAACTTAAAGGGAAGATACTGTGGAGCAAGATGTCCATAAGGAACTTTGGAAAACTGACTAATTCCCAGGGAGTTAGAAAGTTACATGTATGTGGGCATGCTCAGGAAAGACTTGAGAAAACTTTGTAACCTCTCAATGACTGATGATGAGACTCTGAAGACCTGCTTTATTTTCTTAACAAAGGCTGAGAAACTTATTAGTTCAAAGCCACTAAGATAACTGAACAGAGGTATCAGTGACTCCACAATACAGAGAATACAGACTTTACAGAATTAGTATAGGAAAGTCACTAAACAAGCAACAATTGCAGTGACATTAAAAAGGGAAAAAACAGTCTGGGTGCCAATGGCTCACATCTGTAATCCTTGCTACTTAGGAGGCTAAGATTTGAGGATTGTGGTTCAAAGCCAGCCCCTGCAGAACAGTCCCCTGGAGACTCTTATCTCCAATTAACCACTCAAAAACAGGAAGAGTTGCTGTGGCTCAAAGTAGTAGAACATAGCCTTGAGCAAAAGAGTTCAGGGACAATGCCCAGCCCCATGACTGACAAAAAAAAAAAAGGAGGGGGGAGGGGGAAAACAACAAAAACCCCAAATTAAGTGTGGTGGCCCATGACTATTGTTAGGTTTTTAAAAAGAGATACTCGAGTAAAAACAGCAGCAGCACTCACGTGGTATTCAGGTAAGGGGTAGGTTTATTCAGTAGACCTGCTGGGACCAGGCAAGGTTGGCACTCCACGTGGCTGGGAAAGGCCTAGGAAAGAGAGAGAGCTAGAAAAGAACAGAGAGATAGATAGGTAGTAGAGAAAGCTAGAATAGAGCAATGAGAGAGCAGAGAGCTAGAAACAGAGAGAAAGCTAGAATAGAACCCAGAGAGAGCCTGGGCCTGGGGCTAGCCCTTATCTAGGGTATGGGTGGAGAAAGGTGTGGCCACATCAAATTCAGATGTGACCTCAGCTGATGCAGATGTGACTTCTTCCTGGTGTCCCAGTTGCCTAGGTAACGCAGGTACTGGGTGGAGACTTTGCTGCGAGGAGGGTGGAGTCTGCTAGCCCATCCAGGAGCAGACCTTAAAACTATAATCCTAGCTACTTGAGAGGTCGCCATTGGAGTAATGTGATTTGAGGCTAGCATGAGCAAAAAGTTTTTGAGACCCCTCATTTCAACCAATAGAAAGCTGAGCATGGTGGCATATTGAGGAACTTAAGCAACTCCATTTCACTTAAGACCCCCCCCATCTCAGTTTGGCAACTTAACCCTTGACCCACTTCAGCCCCAATGCTAGGAATTAGGACAGCAAGACTTGCACAAACAATTCTCGGAACCAGAGATGGTGTTTTCTCAAGACAGTATATCAAGGTATCTGAAATTCCAGAACTGCCCCTCCTGGGATCTGGTGACCATTATCTAAACCATACACCCTGCAGTTTAGCACCTATCCTCTTGAGACTCCCCTGTGGTGCAAGCCAACCCATTTAAAGTACCTCAGCCCCCTTGATCTAACCAACAACTTGTTTCTGGTCCTTTCCCCGCATTGTAGTGTGCCAATCATACTATAGAGTTGCTTTATGATTTTCCCGTGGTTTGTAGTCATTTGTTACAAGAAGTTATGATGTATGCAAAGCTCCTGCCTTCCCTAAAAAATGTATAACAAGTGCTGTAACCCTGGGCTTGGGGCCTCTCAGCGTCATGGGCTGCTGCCATGTATCAGGGGGACCAAGCTCGAGCTTGCAATAAAGACTCCTTTGCTTTTACATTGGTGACAGTCTCTGGTGTGTTCTTTCGGGTTAGGATTTCCGAATTCGGTTTTACCTTTGTTGCATTGGCTGAGAATCCTCCCCAAGCCCACCCAGACGCCTTAAGTTTTTTTTTTTTGGCGGGGGGGGGTCCGGTCAAGGGGCCTGAACTCTCTGGACCTGGGCGCTGTCCCTCAGCTCTTCAGCTCAAGGCTAGCACTCTACCACTTGAGCCACAGCGCCACTTCCGGCTTTTTTCTTTTTGCTTATGTGATGCTGAGGAGTCGAACCCGGGATCTCATGCATGCGAGGCAAACGCTCTACCACTGAGACACCTTCCCAGCCCCAGCGTTAAGTTTTTGAGACCCCTCATTTCAACCAATAAAAAGCTGAGCATGATGGTATATATCTGTCATTCCAGCTGTGCAGGAAATATAAATAACAGGATCACAGTCCATGCTGGCCTGGGCCTAAATATAAGACCAAATCTTTAAAATATCCAAAGCATAAGAGGGAGCACTGCCAAGACAAACAAAAATCCTGGGGTTCTAGTGAGTTAAAGCAGGGGCATCTCATTTCCAGTAATACCACAGAAATATCCCCCATAGTCTTCTGTGTAGAATGTTTTGTCCCCAGATAGTGTGGAGGGCCAAAAAAACGTTAGGATGTAGAACTTTGAAGGATGATGTATGCTACTAGGGGACTATGTCGATAGGGGTATATCTTTTTCTGGGCTTTGCATGTGTTAAAAAATATGACAATGAAATAAAATAGAGAAAGTCAATATGGATAGTAGAAATTACCAAAGAACATATAGATTCTGAGATTGAAAAATATATCGGAAATGAAAAATTCCCTGATGTACCCAACAGCAGATATGAGCTGGTAGAGCTGGTAGAGGAAAGCTTTAGAAAATCTGAAGATAAATTAATCGAGATTATCTAGCCTAAGGAACAGAAAGAAAATAGAACAGAGAAACTGAGTATAGGCTTAGGTTTGTAGGACACCATCAATCCTATCAACATATGCATAATAGAAATCTCCCAGAAGAATAAGAATATTTCAAGAATTAATGTTCAAACACTTACAAAATATGATTATTAATAAATCTATTCAGCTAAGAAGTGAAACATATTCTAAACAGGATAAAATAAAGGAGATATATTTCTACAAGTATCAGATGGTCAAAAGAAAGAATCTTGAAAGCAACAGCAAAAAAATGAGTTATCAAGCAAAAGGGAACTCAGTGAACTTAGAGTCTGGGATGGTATGCTGAAGATAATGAAAGAAAATAACTCAAAATAGAGGGTTCAGTGTCTGTCAAAATTATCACTGAAAAACAAGGAACAAGATATTCTCAGATAAAGAAAAAAACAAAATTCATTGCTAGAAGACCTGCCCTAATAAATAAATAATTATACTAAATGTGAAGCATTAAGCACTTCTATTAAAAGGTTGTAATTGGCACATTGTAAGGAAATATTACAAACAACTGTCTGCCAATGAAACAGACAATTCAGAAGAAATAGAAAATTTTCCAGATAAACTACAAAAGATAAAATACAAAAAAAGATAAACTCCAAAACTGACTCAAAAATCAAAATCTGTGCCGGGTGCTGGTGGCTCACGTTTATAATCCTAGGTACTTGGGAGGCTGAGATCTGAGGATCATGGTTCAAAGCCAGCCAGGAACACCAAAAAACTGGAAGTAGCGCTCAAGTGAGAGTTCTAGCTTTGAGCTGAAGAGCTGAGGGACAGTGCCCAGGCCCAGAGTTCAAGCCCCACGACCAACAAAAAAAAAAAAAAATATCTGGGCTGGGAAGGTGGCTCAGTGGTAGAGCGCTTGCCTTGCATGCCTGAGGCCCTGGGTTCAATTCCTCAGCACCACATAAGCAAAAAGGAAAAAAACTGGAAGTGGCGCTGTGGCTCAAGTGGTAGAGCGCTAGCCTTGAGCTGAAGAGCTGAGGGACAGTGCCCAGGCCCAAGAGTTCAGGCCCCACGACCGGACCCAAAAACAAAACAAAAAAAAAAAAAAATCAAAATCTGAATACAACTATGGCAAGTAAAGAAGTTTAAATTATCAGATTCCCCCCTCCCCCCATGGTGCAGGGGAGGGCATTTAAACAGCTTCACTGTAGAATTCTATTGAACATTGAAAAGCTCCAATCCTTTACAAACTTCCCACCAATGAAAAAAGAAATACTTCCTAACTCATTCTATGAAGATAGTTTTTCCCTGAAACCCAAGCCAGACAAAGACATTTCAAGTAAAGAAAATTTATCCAATATTCCCTATGAACATGGAGGTAAAAATCTTCAACAACAACCAGACTAAATCCAGGAATATATAAACAGGATTATTTGCTATGACCAAGTATGATTTATTCTAAGAATGAAAATTGGCTCAAACATGTTAATACACTATATTAATAGAATAAAAGCTAAAATCCATTTAATCACCTCATTAACCATAGGAAAAAACATTTTACACAATTAACATTTTTCACACTTTAAAGAAAAACCACTTAACAATTTATTAATAGAAACTTTTTCAATCTGATAAAAGGCATCTACAAGAAACTCAGATAGCATGCCAGTGAAATTTTTTACATGGTGAAAATATTTTAGGTAGACTAAGATAAATAAAATATATTACTAAAATTTCTTTTGACCATGTTTAATGTGGCTTGTAGAAAAATTTACATATGAGGTTCAGGTTTGTGGAATGCATTTTATTTCTTTTGATCAATGCAATTGTAGACCAGGCCTGCCAGGCTCCAGTAGATCTGGGTCCTCCACCTTGTTGCCCTGTAGGGACTGAGTGATGGAGAGGTGAAGGCAGATCAGGGTGATCCTTTTGGTTTGGAGTTGTAGAAACCGGAGATAAAGAGATGCATTACGCAGGCTTTCTATGAGGGAAAGAGCTTTGTTTTGTTCACAGCAGAATTCCTAGTTCCTGGAACTGACACTCTGAACTGGCAGCATGAAATTGGTAGTATAAAAATGTTCAGCAAGATGTAGTGGTGTTTATGGCTGAGTGGTTGTTTAGCCACCTAATGTTGAATATTTAACCAGTTCTGCTGTGAATGCATAGAATGTAGGAAGCAAGGTGTGTGTGGGTGAGGGAGGGGAGGGCAGACATAGCATTTGATAGCCTAATCATGAGATGGTATACAAGATACTGAAGGGGAACAAAAAGAACTAGATCCTGGTGGTTGCTGCTTGTCAGTGTGAGTTTCTTGTTGCCAGGGTTTTTAATTGTAAAAGTCAAAATCTTTACTCAGTAACATTTTTTATGTATAGGGGAAATATTTATATTTGAAGTTTGTGCTGAATGTAAAACGAGTTGGCTTTCAGATATCAGCATCTAACTCAAAAAAATTTAAATAAGCATATCAAAACCTTCCACCCATTCCACAGACTTTCTCTTCACTCTTGTTTCCTTTCCTGTGGAGAAAATTCAGTTAATATATCCCATTTGTCTATTTTTGACTTTGTTGTAAACATCATCTTATTCAGAGCAAACTCCCACATTTTCTTTTACTAGTTTCATAGTTGCAAGTTTTTTATTTAAGTCTTTATTTTTAGTTGATTTTAGTATATAATGAAAGCAGTTTAGTTTCACTCTGAATATTCTTGAGCATATTCCGTTTTCCCAACACTGTTTATCAAAGAGATTAGACCCTTCCTGACAAATGTTTTTGACACCCTTGTCAAGTCAGTTGGCTGCCTGGTATATACTTCTGTGGATGCTAAAACAGATTATCTCATGGAAATAGAGTAGAAGTGTGGTTACTACTGGAAAGGGTAGAAAAGGGTAAGGGAGTGGTTGATGGAGTGAAAATTATAATTAGATAGCAGGAAGGTCTAGTGTCTCACAGTAGAGTTACTAGTTAATAATTTACTGTATTTTTCAGAATAGAAATGTTTGAGATGATGGGTATACAGTCACACATTGAATATATGTATCAAAACATACTTACCCCATAACTATATATTTCCTTGGCTATGAAAGTAGACAACGTAAGCAGTTCTAGGCATTGGAAGCTTGCCAAGCCTCCTTGTTTACCTCTTCTATCGTAAGGTTTCATATCCTATTAAACTATTTCTCCTTCTTAACAGTTGTACACTTACACTCTGCATTTGTGAATGCAGAATGAATTTGTGAATGTTTAAAATCTGTTTCTTCTGTAGAGTTTCCATGAACTCCATGTGAACAATGCTGGATTTATTTTGTACTAGTCAATACTCGGTGAATGAATAAGTGAAAGAGATAAGACAAAGTAATCTTGAAACATATTCCATAGTAAAGAGGTTAAAAACCTGATTCCATCATCTCACTTGAAATTAGGGTTGAAACATTCAATCCAACAGCAAGTTGTGTTGTCTTATTCAGTGTAAAGAAAAATCTCAGGTAGGCGCTGGTGGCTCATGCCTGTAATCCTAGCTACTCAGGAAGCTGAGATCTGAGGAGCATGGTTCAAAGCCAGCCCAAGCAGGAAGGTCCATGAGACTCTTCTCCAGTTAACCACCAGAAAAACCAGAAGTGGTTTTTCTCAAGTGGTAGAGTGCTAGACTTGAGCAAAAGAGCTGAGGGACAGTGCTCAGGTCCCAAGTTCAAGTCCCACAACTAACTGGAAAAAAAAAAAAAAGATTCCCCTACTAAACAGACATTTTAGGTCTGTCTACATTTGTATATCCCAGAACACATTTCACAATGTATTATGCATAATACATTGATACAGTCAGTAGTAGCTTATCCTCTGGACTTAACTGCTTTCATGGGAAAAATAAAAACAGTTCTCCCCTTGGACAGCTAATATAGATATAGATATAGATTTTTTAGACTTCTGGAATTTAAATCTTGTAATTCTTTTAGGCTATGGAAGAATGGAAGGCTGAAGGATAATGTGTAAGAATCACTGGATCCAAAGTTCTCTATTAAAACACTCATCAAGGGAAATGATAATAACTCGTCAAAAATAATATCTCAAGCCAGCCACCAATGGCTCCTGCTTGTAATTGTACTTACTCAGGAGCCTGAGATCTGAGGCAGAGGATGAGGAGAATCAGATTTTGCTTTGTGCATTTTGAAGTTCTATATTTGATGCATAAACATTTAGGAGTGTTGTATCTCCTTAGTTAATTCACTCTTCTATTAGTATAAAATGATC
Organism: Dipodomys merriami; assembly: GCF_024711535.1. Lineage (NCBI taxonomy): Eukaryota > Metazoa > Chordata > Mammalia > Rodentia > Heteromyidae > Dipodomys > Dipodomys merriami. Next base: position 343,904 of record NW_027206333.1, on the reverse strand, counting down.
TTATATTACAGGTAATTTCCTTTGTGATGAGTATAGCCTCTTAAATATTTCTTTTGACCTATGTGTAGAAGAAGCTTTCATTTTACTCTATTCTACTTGTGTCTTTATATTAAACATGTTTCTTATAAATAATAGACTTCCAAGCCCTGTGCCCTATATGCTTTAAACTGGAAAGGGAGTAAGCATTAGGGTTCACCTTGTTTGTTCCCATCCTTCAGAGATTACATGCCCAGCATGGCCCAGTGTCTTGAGGACAGTGGTTTTATATATTTAATTGCTGTTTTATTTGGGTTATACATGGGCAAAGAAAAAGGTTAACAGAACATTCAGAGTTTAAAAAATCTAAATATCCCATGAATGTATATTTTTTAATGTTTTACTTCATGATAGTAGTGGTAATATTAATAATCACAATAGCTATCATTTATTTTTTTTTGGTCTGATTAAGTGCTCAACAAATTAACTAGTTTGATTCTTTATGAAGCAAATGGGCAATTATTATCAGTATTTTATAAATGGCAATTGAGTCAGGAGACTATGACCTTTGCTCAGGGTGACAGATTATAAGCCATCAGAATGTAGAGCCTTGCTCCTCATAACTTCTCAAAGAAACTACTTAAAACTACTTGAAATCCACTGCAGATTTGCCAAGAAACTGATCATTTATTCCAGACTACACAGCCTATAAGTGATACATTGAGTTAAAAATTGTGGAAAGGACAATTGTGAAGTTGAAGAAAGGAAATAGAAATATGGTAACTAAAGTGAACATCAAAGAAAATGCCTTTTAATTTTTATAAATCAACCATTTTTTTTCAGAATATTTAAAAGATACTTCAAAGAAAATGAAAAGTGGCCTTATGTTTGTAAAATTGATTAACCCATGTTCAGGTAAGTCTCTCCACACAGTATTCCTTCCCATCTCCTTTCTTCCTTGTTGAACATTATGGCCAATGCACATTTGGCATTTGATTTGCCTGTGTCTAATTTGTTTTAACGTTAAGGTGCCATCATGAAGTGATGAAAGCTGATGGCATTATGACCCTTCCCAGATTATTCATTTGACTTAAACTTAAAAAAATTCCTATAATTTTACTTCACAGAACTTCTCAGTCATAAGAACTATTGGCATAACAAAAAAGTAGCATGCTTGAATTCTCCCTGAAAACAGATCGACTTTTTTTTGGCTTCCCTACACTAGCTTCTCTTAAAGTAGTTTTCTTAAAGTTAGTTCATTTTATGTTAGGAAGTAAAATAGACAACTAAAATAAAAGCAGAAGGTTTTTATTTGGCATGCTGAGATTTTGATTAGTTTCATTTTTAGCTGTACTTTCCTCCTTTTATTCTGACCAAAAAGCGGTACATTTTTTCCCCAATCAGGAATGATTAAAAAAAAAAAAGCATTGCATATTACAGAGGCAGATAGTTTATTGGAAAACAGTTTTAACTTTATATTCAATACATATTCAATTTTATCTCCTAATTTTTTTTAGAAATAGTACTCAGCAACGTAGTGATATTAGTGATGTCATTCATCTCTGTGCAGAATTGTTTTTCCATTAATTTGTAAGGTTTTGAGTAGACATCTGATATTTAGCAAGTTAGAAATTCCCTAGTGACCACATAAGTGAAGGTAAGGGAACGGCAATAGTAGTACCTTTTTAGAAAGATTATAAATACAACAATGAGAGAGGAAAACTTCAATTAAATTGAATGTAATTGGTTACTTACTTGAAATTTTTAGTTATGCCTGAATATAAGTTAATATAAGAAATATTTCTTCAAGAAAAGTTTTAGGTAATAGTAAACTATCCAAAGCATTTAACAAAAATATAGGTACAAAAGAAAGCAAGCCTTTTTCCAAAGTTTCTAAATGTGCAGAGGCAACACAGGAGCAGGTGTTTTTATTTGCTAGAATAGCAATCAAAACATAAGGGTGAGCTAAGCACTTACTATGTTTTAAGATATTTACATGTTTATCATAATCTTTATAAAAACCTTTTGAAATAGATTTGATGCTGTCCCATAGACAGATGTAGAAGCAGAGGCACATAAAGGTTATATAACTTCCCTAGTGATACTGAGCAAGTGATGGACACAGATTTAAACTTAGGTCCTTGATAATTGGGGAGGAAAATTCATGAGTTGAGGAGGTTAAACATAAGATATGCACAGGCTTCATTCCTTCTACCCTTTCACTTTTTTTAAAGAAAAAAAATGGAGGCATGGAGGTATGGCTCAAGTGGTAGAGTACCAGCTTTGAGTGTAAAAGCCAAATGAGCATGTAAGCCTCCAATACCAGCACAAAAAGGAAGGAAAAAAGGAAGGCAGGAAGAGAGGGAGGCAGAGAAAAATCCATCCCCTTTACTGGGGCTTTACTCACTTGCTGTGTCCTTGCATTTTTTACCTAGTTTGGCCCTTGGGGTTTAGAGCTTGGTCCTCAGCTTAGTTCCTGTGTATGTGTGTGGAGGGTGGGGGAAAACACATGTTGGTCTGGAGAGGGAACCCATATGCCAGCTCAGAACATCTGGCTAAATCACTAGGGTTTGGGAGTTTAGGTCTGTTTTTCCCTCTTGATCTGATGGCAGATTCAGTGAGAGATTTTGTAGCAGTTAACATAAATGACTTGTACTTTTTACTTTTATGGTTTAAATTCAGTGAGGTTTATGGAGCTGGAAAATAAGCATCTGGGTATAATAGCCATAAGCTTTCTGTGGAGTCAGTTTGTATAGAGAATATCTATATATGTTTATGTTTATATTAGGAACATTCTTCAGAACTATGTCTAGGCTTTTGATGTGTGTGTATATGTGTGAGAAAAATTACAAATAAAAAACAGATTTGTCTTGCAGGGGAAGGGACCATTTACTTGTTCAATATGTGTCTACAGCAGCTGTTTGAAATCAAAGTTTTCAAGGAAAAACATCATTCTTGGTTTATAAATCAGTCAGTTCAATCAGGTAAGCCACTGGTACATGTATATATATATATATATGTATATATACATATATATACATAATACATATACATAATATATATACGTATATATTGTATATATACACATTAACTAAACGCATGCTTTAGCTTTTCTGTGCTTCTCACATGGGGTTGCAGTCAGTGGTAGAGCTTTCAATGGCATCAGAAAGGGGTTAGTCCAGAGGAAAAGAAAGACAACTCTAGCATTAAGCAAAAAAAGCCAAGTGAGAACGTAAGACACTGAGTGCAATCCCAGTACCAGCACACACAGAAAAAGAAAGAAATGGAAAAATCCATTCAATTTACTGGGATTTCAATTTACAGTGTACCTCAATGTGTGTCCAGATAGGAAACTTTAACAACTCTGATTTGTCTCCTAACACATCAACACATACTTAGGCAGAAGTGAGATTACCTTTGTACAGTGAAATATATGTTGAGTTGACTAGAAATTCCTTCTCGTGAAGATCTCCACGTTTTTAACTTATTCCCTTGAGCATCCTAATGTAAATCTAAAATATATTTGAATTTAACATCCTTTGTCATGTGAATTACTGTCCACTATGATATATAAATGATGATATGAGAAATAAATAATATGATATAAGATATAAATTACTTTCTACTATGATAACAAGTACCTGAGAATGCCAACCCTACAAGAAAGAATATTTATGTAGGTTCTCAGTTTTGGAAGTTTCATTCCATGGTTCATTGGCTCTCTTGCTTTGGAGGCCTGCACTCTGTGTCATGTTAGTAGTGTGTGGTGAAACCACTCACCCCATGGCCAGGAATTAAAGACAGGAATAGAAAGAGATCAGAGTCCCACAGTCAACTTTGAGAGCACACCTCAATGACCCCAGACCTCCCACTGACCCTCACCTCTGAAAGGTTCTACAATCCCAAGATATCACTCTGGAATAAACGTTTAATATATGGGCCTTTGGGGGCCATTCTAGATTCAAAATATGATTCCCCTACCCACCCATATATATACCCATACACAAAAGCCACCACCGCCAAAATTCTAGGTGAAGAGGGGAAAAAAGACTCAAGAAAGCCATGTTCTCATCCAGGTTTGGAGTGAGTTGGGGTTATGTAGCTGGTAGATATCTGAGGCAGTCTGCATTCCCACTGCTCACACCTGCATTGTTGTCAGAAAGCACTTTGCTGTCATTTCTCAGCCTTTTGAATATGATCAAGTGCACAACAAGTTTTCTGCTTCTCCCTGTGTCCTCTGTCTGTTGGCTCCATGTGTAATGCTAAGGTACGAAGGCCACTTTGATTGTCTCTCTGGACAAAGGATTGCTGCTTGTAAGAAATTTTTTTTCTTTTTTTTTGTGGTCATGGGGCTTGAACTCGGGGCCTGGGCACTGTCCCTCAGTTCTTCAGCTCAAGGCTAGCACCCTACCACTTGAGCCACAGCACCACTTCCAGTTTTCTGAGTGGTGTATTAGAGATAAGAGTCTCACAGACTTTCATACCCAGGCTGGCTTTGACCCATGGGCCTCAGATCTCAGCCTCCTGAGTAGCTAGGATTACAGGCGTGAGCCACTGGCGCCCAGCTGAGAAATTATGTTTTCATATTTACTTATTAACTAATATATTTATTTTAGTGGGACTGGGTTTTTGAACTCTGGCCTTATGGTTACTAGGCAAGTATAATACCACTGACCCTTACCTCTAGCCCCTTTTTGCACTGATTATCATGCTTGAACCTTGATCCTCCTATTTTAGGTTTCATGCCATAGTTCCATGCTATAACTCAAACAGTAGCGAACCAGCTGCTTAAGCAAGCATGAGGCTCTGAGTTCAAACCACAATACTGGCAAATTTAATTCTAAAGAAAAAACTATTTTAAAGTATAGCCACCACAAAGGTGGACAAATATGGTCGTGGTATTAAGTATATACATATAAACTATGCTACTTGTGGACAAGGATGATGGGAGGGAGAAACAGGGATAGTGAAGGAAAGGGTGACATTGTCCAAAAAGAAATGTTCTCGTTATCTGACTTATGAAATGGTAGCCCCTCTGTGCAACACTTTAATAATAATGATAAAATTATATTTAAAGAAAGAATAGCCACCACCATAATACTATTGTTAGACCTAAAAACCTATTCCTAGTTTCTGTGTATAATAGAAACGTAAAATTAGCTTGAAAAGCTTTTGATAGGTTATTTTTACAAACTTCATCCTTTTAAAAATAATTAAAAGGCATCATAATATAAAATTATGTTTTTCTTAGAATACATATAATTTAGAGTTAAGATATCTTGCTTCTATATGTAGGTTGGTCTGAGAATAGAAATAAGTACATGTGTTTCCTGAAACTAAAATAAAGTTTGAATGAGGCAAATGAAGTGTTTATTGTTTTATTAATGAAAATAGCTCCTGTGGTTCAGCTCTATAGAAAGAGGAGCCCAAGACGGGGTTGAGGACGCGGGTAGTCTTTTTTGTGGTTGCCCTTTTTCCTTTCCGCCCAGAGAGCAGAGTTCTCAGTTTGCTGGGTTAGACACTGCTCATTTGCCTTTTTCCTCTTGAGCAAGCATTGAGGTGAAATAGGGAGCTAAAAGAGTGAACTGAATGATGACCCCCAGGCCCCAGGACAGAAAGCCCAGTCAGCTTCATCCTCAGAGGCACATGAAGTTACATTATCCTGTAGCTTAAGGTAGACTTTTTCTTTTTTTTCTTTTTTTTTTTTTGTAGGGGTGGGTGAGGGGCCGGGGGAGGGTGGGAAGGAGGGTGAGGAAGGGAGAGACTATAAAAATGATTTCTAAAGAAGAAATGGAAAGTTAAAACTGTATTCTGGTGTTTTAACTCTCTTTTTTTCCACACGAGTTTGGGTAATCTCAGAGCCCACAATAATTTTTGAGAGAGATTTACCAATCATGAGAAAACCTTACCTAAAGACAGTAGGACCTGAGATACCTGATTTGAAAGAAAAACGAGTACATTTAAATGAAATAATTTCTTGCCACTTGTTAACCTAATGGAAGCATGACAGACTGTCACACAAGCCACAGAATGAGATTTCTTAGGTCTGTATAAAAGCTTCTCAATTTGATATTTCGTATGTGTTTTTCAACAAATGTTTGTTACAATGAGATTAAGATGCAGTAGCCAAGTTGTCCTTCTAAGCAACTTTGTTCTTTTTCATTCACAGGAGGCCTTCTTCACTTTGCCACCCCTATGGACCCTCTATTTCTGCTCCTCCACTACTTCATAAAAGCTGACAAACAGGTAAACTGTCCCCTTGACATCTTGGCAGTGAAGTGACAGAAGAGACTGTTTTTTATGATTGTTTTGTTTATTTGTGTATATTAACTGAACAAAGTGGTTTTATTGCGATATTTCCATCCATGCATATAATGTACTTTGATAAAATTTTCCCCCTCTATTACTCTTTCTCATCCTCCTTTGTTACTTTTTAAACAATTTTTAACTGGCTTCACTATCCTGTTTTTCATACATGCATGTAAGTTACAAGAAAAGACAATCTTGCTTGACCTCCCTTCTCCATTTATGTCCAAGATAATGTCTCAGGTGCCTGTAATCCTAGCTACATAGGAAGCATAAGTAAAAGGAACTTGGTCCATGCTAGTCCACTCAAAAAGTGAGACCCTATTTGAAAATAACCAAAGCAAATGGTTCTAGAGGCATGACTCAAGTGGAGGGTACCTATCTAGCAAGTACAAGGCCTTGAGTTCAAACCCCGTACCAAACCAAACCAAAACCAAGGAGAAGGCAACAATGCTCTATAGGAAATGTACGCATTACCTTGCTCATGTAACTGTAACCCCTCTGTACAGTATTTTTACAATTAAAAACATACAAAAAAAGAGAAAAATGCTAACATCAAACACACACACACACACACACACACACACACACACACACACACACACACACACAAACTACATAATATAGTTTAGGAACCACATAAAACAAACTTACAAGCTTTTACAATTTTTAAAAGAAACCCACCAGTCTCATAAACAGTTCAAATAATTCGTTCATTCAGAGTTTCCAGCACAAGGTCTCCATACTGTTGTTGATGAATCCTTGAGGATTCCTAATTCCCTTTCCTGGGATTCTCAAGCTCAAAACATTATTATTGTCATAAATAATACTAAGATGCTACTGGCTTCTTCACTGTGGATATGATACTAATCATTCAAAATCTAGAGGATTAAACTGCCAGCTCCTCAACTGAAGTCAGGGTAATGACATCAACTACCCTAGCTGCCACTGTATTCTCTAGCACCATATACTTGAAGTTTAAAAGATAACAGTTTTGCCAGGCAACAGTGCTCACACTTGTAATCCTAACTATTCAGGAGGTTGAGATTTGCGAAACACAGTTCAGAGACAGCCCAGGCAGGAAAGTCCATGAAATTCTTGACTCCAATTAACTAGCAAAAAGCTGAAGTGGAGCTGTGGCTCAAGTGGTAGAATGTAAGCCTTGAGCAGAAAAAGCTAAAACACAGTGGCCATGTCCCGAGTTCAGGCCCAAGTGTCTGTGCAACAAAAAGGCCAAAAAAGATACCAGTTTTGCAAATTGCTCCCTGTATTTTCATTGTGTGTGTGTGTGTGTGTGTGTGTGTGTGTGTGTGTGTGTGTGTGTGTGTGTGTGTGTGTGTGTGTGTGTGTGTGTGTGTGTGTGTGTGTGTGTGTGTGTGTGTGTGTGTAGTTGTATAATAAAGAAATTCAGAAATACTAATTTTGAAGCTATTTTATATTGTGACTGTGTGATGGTCCATTATGTGCTAAGTATTGCCTTGGGGTACTTAATATTTAAAATATTAAGCTGATCATAGAAGACCATAGTTGTAAGGTAGAAATCTACAGACAGCAAGACTTTGGGGATGTGTGATTGGAGGAATCTGATTGGAGGGAAAATGAGAACATTTCTTAGCACTTGTTAACCTGATAGTGTGGCAAGCTGTCACACATGCTACTGAATGAATAAGATTTCACTCTTAAAATTAAAGAAAGCTGCTCTTGCAGAAAGAAAACTGATCAGATTTTCTGTCTTCTAAAGCTTGGTCACAGAAACCAATGATCAGAATTAGAACCTGGGCAATCTCATACCTGTTAGAGGCCTGGCATCCCTAAATCAGGGCACTGATATCTTTGCTTAGCCAAACTTTGTTTCCCTTGTAATTTGTAAGATTAAGAGAAGCTAATCATAACTGAGAAGAATATGGTTCTGAATTTTGTGGTCTACACAGCTCATGCTTGGACAGTCCTACCTAGCAGAAGCTGGTTTAGAATGTCTAAATCTTCTCAGACCTGTGCTGATCCAGACTTCTCTGTGACCATAGTGGGTCCTTCTTCAAATTGAAAGGTTGGGTCACTTTGGGCAATCTCAAGATCTTGGGGCTTCCTAAGCTTACCAGGGGTTTTGTCCCCTTCTTCATTTGGTGCCTACTGTGTAAAATTCTTGCTTACAAAAGCTTCCTAAAGTGAATAGAGAGTGAATCTAGTTCTAAGCTCATCCCATTTGAATGATTCCTTGGATGGAACTAGGGGGTCTCATCTAAGTTTAAAGGACTAGCCATGGGGTAATGTGTCTTTTTCTCTTCTTATGTGTAGCTAATCCATGAGAGTGTTTGCATTCGGATTGATTAATGTGTTTTTTCAGGGCAAGTTTCAGCCCCTAGATCAAGTTGTGGTGGATGATGTATTTCCAGATTGCATCTTGTTGCTGAAACTGCCAGAACTTGAGAAGTTACTTCACCATGTGACAGAGGAAAAAGGTACAGCATGTGGGCCTCTGAGATCAGGCTGATTGGAAGGTCACACAGCAGCTGCAGATGCTTATTCTTCATCGGTGGAAGGGAAAGCTGTTATGCAGGGTGGCTCTACTTGTCAGTAGATTGCCTACTTTGGAGCTGCACACAGTGAAATCTGCTGGTTATCCACAGAAAAGGAGTCATAGAACATGGCTTTAGTCTCAGTATTTCTTTGACTTTAGGCAACTGACTTTATTGCTTTAGTCTTCAGCTTTCTCATTTGTCAAAGTGTATAAAACTGTACTTACATTGAATATCTTCTGAGGTCCAGACTTTGGGGATAAATAAGACACTGTGCATTTACTTACTTTCCTTTGAGTTTGACTGAGGCAAGTGACAAGCAGTGCACAGGTATGACAGGTAGAAGTGATCCCTGTATTTCTAGGGATGCATAGGACGGGCTTGGGCTGGGTGTGGATGGGGTGAATTGGTGGATATTATGTTGCTTTCTGGGAGGTGGGGAGGGATGACTTCTGAGTAAAGTCTAGAAGGATGAGTCAAAACAGCAACACAACAAAGGCATGGGCATGTGCAAAGGTGGTCATGGAGGAAAGTTCTAAGAGTGCCATGTAAGGTTTTAGGGAATTGCACTGAATTAAGGCAGGAAAGCTGGGCAAAGGTTCAGAATGGTGTGTGTGTGGGGGGGGGGGGATTTTATGTATCTGGTCTTGGCCCAAGAGTCATGGCATGCCTGTGAAAGTTTCATAAGGACATTGTGACAATGTGAAGAATGTACTAGAAAAGCCAAGACCAGGAACAGAGAACTGTTACGGTAATCTAACCTGAGCTTAAGAGATGGAGCTAGAAGCAAGAAGCAATTTAGACCCAGAACTAATCACATGCATGGTCCAATGTGGTCAAGGAAAGGGAGGAGTCAAGAATGATTTCTAGGTTAGCTCCTTGACCCGGAGGATATGTGGTGGCGGCATGGAGGAGCGAGCAGGCCAGGGAGAGAAGTAGATTGTAGCATTTATTTATTTGATTTTTTTTTTTTTGGTCGGTTGTGCAGCTTGAACTCTGGGCCTGGGTGCTGTCCCTCAGCTCTTCAGCTCAAGGCTAGTGCTCTACCACTTGAGCCACAGTGCCACTTCCGGCTTTTTCTGCTTATGTGGTGCTGAGGAATTGAACCCAGGGACTCATGCATGAGAGGCAAGCACTCTGCCACTGAGCCAACTTCCCAGCCCTATTTATTTGAATTTTGAAAGGAGGAAGCGAGGCACTGTGGATGGATGTATTTTGACAGGTTAGAATCACTGAAAAGAAAACTTCACATCAGTGTCGTTAAAAAAAACCACCCCAATAGTTTCAGGGTTAATCTGGAAAATGGTGTGGGAATGAGAACAGGCCAATAAGCTGTAGTTGTTGGGGTCATAGATAGTCTGGCCAACTGACAGTTCTAAGACTTAAGAAAGCAGTGATTCCAGTAAGTGTAAGTTTACAGTGGGAAAGGGAGAACCTTGCTGGTTGCATTTCACGTCTACTAATTCTTTCTTGGCCACACTTATGGCTCCACTTTGGATCTAGGGGGTGCATGGCGCCAAGATCTTATCAAAGCAGTCCCATTAAAGGCATTCCCTGATTCTGAGTTTGTCGGAGACAGGAATCTTTTTGTGGGTGACAAATGAAATAGCCCATAACCACTTTTGAAAGCTATAGTAATGAAGAATAATTACAAGTCATTTTAATTTCTGTCAACTTAACATGAGTTGAAAATGCAATTAACTTATCCAGAATTCTGCCATTAGCTATATAAAAACAGTCATCTTAAAACAAAACTCAGAAACCCAGATGCCAAAAACAGGACTAATGCCTCCTGCTTGCTTGCTTCAAGTCTGTCTTAGAACAGGCCTTCTCTCTCTCATTCCTTCCTTCCAGCTATCTGTTGTGTCACTGAATTTCTGTCCCAGTTCCCTTTACTTTTCCACATTACCTAATACTCTTAGAAGATCTGCACTTTCTTTTTGAAAGCTGTTACCAACTTTTATGTGTGTTGTGTTTGTGTTGTGTTTGTGTGTGTGTGTATGTGTGTGAGTATGTGTGTGTGTGTGTTATATAATTAGGTTTCTAAAACCTAGGCCTGATGTTTTTCTTTGTTTTGTTTAAATGATAGTAAGTGAAAGAGAAGTCATTCAGAATAAGTGTCACATGCAACAGACATGTACCATAGAGGTTTTGGCAATTTTCTCAGAATCAATTTTTTTCCATGAAAGAACAATAGTCTATAAAGTTGAAGTAAAGAAAGGTTTAAAAACAAAATCACATAGGGTTGAATAACTCATGCCTGTAATCCTAGCTATTCAGGATACTAGTCTGTGCAGGAAAGTCTGTGAGACTCTTAATCTCTAGTAACCAGTAAAAAGCCCCAGAAGTGGAGTTGTGGTTCAAGTGGAGCTGTGGTTCAAGTGGTAGAGAGCCAGCCTTGAGTGGAAAAGCTAAGGAACAACACCCAGGCCCTGAGTTCAGGTACCAGTACTGATACAAAAAAATACACACACACACAACCAAACACACGTGTGAGTGTGTGTGTGTGTGTGTGTGTGTGTGTGTGTGTGTGTGTGTGTGTGTACTGGTCCTGGGGCCTGGACTCAGAACATGGGTGCTGTCCCTGACCATTTTTCCCATGTCTAGTGTTGTACCACTTGAGCAATTGCTCCACTCCAGTCTTTTTGCTTGTTAATTGGATATGGGAGTCTTACATACTTTCCTGCCCTGGTTGGCTTCAAACTACTGCCCTCAGATATCAACCTTCTGAGTAGCTAGGATTACAAGTGTGAGCCACTAGCACCTAGCCCAAACAATAAATTTTAAAATAAAGAAGGGAAGGAAGGAGAGGCCTCAGCCTCTAACGGATTCTTTATCAAAATGTGTATAAGTAATTCTCCATTACTTACTTCACCATTTTGCCTAAAATATATGTGTAAGGTCCATTCCTGGACAACGAACAGACCTCGCCCAGTACCTGCATTACCTAGGCAACTGGGACACCTGGAAGAGATCACATCCGCATCCGCTGAGGTCACATCTTAATCTGATGTGGCCACACCTTTCTCCCACCTGGTCCCACTTCCCTTTACCTGGACACACCCTTCCCCACCCCCTACCCTATATAAGGCCTAAACCAGGGCCAGACATTCCTTTTCTTTTGCCACCCGCGTGGAGTGCCAACCTTGCCTGGTCCCAGCAGGTCTACTGAATAAACCTACCCCTTACCTGAATACCACGTGCGTGGTGCAGTTCTTACTCGGCTACCTCTTTTTAAAAACCTAACAATATGTGAGCAGTTTTTCTGTATGTAAGGTCTGTGTACTAATCTGGACATCTTTTTCTATGAAAATCTGCAAGGGAATGTTTATCATTAGGGGCCTATAATTGATTATGAGAGCCTACCAAACAAGATGAGTATAGGACAGGCTTCTCCATACAGCAGCATTTATGTACTTAATAATTTATGTCTGTTAACGGCCCTTCAGTAATTCCCTTTCATTGCTTTTGTAATCTGCATCTTTACAGATGAGGAAACCCGGACTCTAAATGTTTAAGTAAGCTGCCTGACATCCAAGAATGTAGAGTAGTAGATCCAGCATCTGTCCCCAAGTCTGTTGATAGCAACTCTTGCCCTTCCTTTTTAATGCTCCGAATTACTTCCATGATATTCTGATAAAGTTTTTAGGTGGTATCTAAAGTTAAAATAGAAATATGCTTTACTTTTGAAATCTTGGGAAATCCCCATTAATTACTGTCTTTTGTGTGGAAGATGGAGGCAGGAAGAGAGACAGTGCTGAAACAGCTTCAGAAGCAGACACTTACCTATGTAGAGAGCGCCCAGGCCATCATTGAGTGATTGTGTTGAGTATATCAGTTGCTTATTTGAATTTGGATCATTATCTTCTTAGAAATTAGTGTTTGGCTCCATCTTGTCAATTTTTCTGCCTACTAAAGTGGGATCAGAATACATCTATAAGAGGGAGCAAAGGTATAGAAAGAAAAGCTGATTTTTTTTGGACTTTTTCCCCCATGGTCCCCTGAACAGAGAGTAAAATCTGAAATATCCCCTGGCTCCCCTGCTAGTTGGATATTAGCATAATAAATTCAGCCCAAGAAAGGCCGCAGTGGCTGTGGCAATAAATTTGAGTCCTGTCCTGATCTCCAGGTGTATGTAAGCCTTCCTTTTCCTCTGCCTTCTCCCTGATGCAAGCCCTGCCACTATCATTGGGTGATCTGAATGAACATGGCTATGACCTTAGCCTTGACTTCTTTATTACTGCTGAAAATGCACTAATAAATAAAGTCTTCATTTGCTTACTCTGGGGCTTAGAGTACATTTCTGGCCAACAAAGCTCACATTCAGTGGAGAGGTGACCCCGGGAGGGACTAGTAAAGAGTCATGAACTTTGCCTTGCCTGTAATAGTCTGTTTCATGGTACAAGCCAAAGCTGCACCATACTGTCTGATGTGATTAACAAGAAGAGCCAAGAAAACTTACCTGATTAAAATATCCCAGTACAATTGCCAAGATTCTGTCCCAGGAGACAGAGAAACAAGCGACTATATGAGTTTCTCAATTATGGAAAACATTGAGAAAATAGAAGTGAAAATGTGCTCTAGGCAGTTTATTCAACGATACATTGGGGAAATTCAAGTTTGTGAACCGATTACTCGATTGCTGAACATGCAATTAAATTGTGGACTCACATTTATTCCATCTTTATTTTGTAAGTCCAGACTTTCCAGATGCTTCAGGCTAGTTTTATAGGCACCAGACACATAAGGAGGAAACCCTCTAGAACATACACATATTCTCTAACCCCCTGACTCATAGTATGAAATTTAGGACATGCTGTAATGTCATGTTTTTCATAATTACCAATAGTTTGTGTAGTCTTCATGAATATTTTAGACTTTCTTACTTTTCAGAATTTATAAATTTCAAAAATAACCTATAGTTTATTCACTGAGCCTTGTATAGTATCTGTGATAAGGCGATTACTTTATTTAGGCAATGTTTAATTTAAAAATAAGGTAGAATTTTAAAATTTTCTAGAAAGAAAACTCCAGGTCCAAAGGGCTTCACTAGTGAATTTTATTCTACCTTAAGGAATAAATAATACTCAAAGCAATAGTTCTTGTCTAACTCTTTTGGCAAATAGATGAGGAAGGAATTTTGCAAAACTAGACTAGAATTGCCCTGCTAACAAAATTAAAATTGTTATAAAAAGAAAATTAGACCATCTTATTCCATCATAGCTTGAAACATTCTTTTTTTTTTTTTCCTTTTTTTTTGTCGGTTGTGAGGCTTGAACTCTGGGCCTGGGCGCTATCCCTCAGCTCTTTAGCTCAAGGTGAGCGCTCTACCACTTGAGCTACAGCACCACTTCCAGTTTTCTAGTGGTTTATTAGAGATAGGAATCTCACGGTCTTAGAAGTGGTGCTGTGGCTCAAGCGGTAGAGCATGCGCCTTGAGCTGAAGAACTGAGGGATAGCGCCCAAGCCCACAGTTCAAGCCCCAAGACCAACCAAAAAAAAAAAAAAAAAAAGTCACGGTCTTTCCTGCCCGGGCTGGCTTTGAACCGCGATCCTCAGATCTCAGCCTCCTGAGTGGCTAGGATTACAGGCGTGAGCCACCAGCGCCCAGCTAAGCTTGAAACTTTCTTAACAAGGTATTATTAGATTATTAGAAAAATCAAGTCTATAATTTCTTATTTCTTACATTAAAAGCCAAGAGAGATAAATGCAAGTATATTGTCACAAGTTCGTATACTGTTCCTGAAACAATCTGTTAACTAAAAGTAGACCGTGATAGCTTAAATATATGTAAGTACCAAATGAAGTAAATAACAAAACAAAACAACAAAAAATTCATGTCTACAAAAATCAAATACATGAGCTCTAAGTGGGATTTATTATAGGAATGCGAGGTTGTTTGAAACTTAGAAATTTAGAGTAATTCACAAATTTACACTTTACCAAAAGAAAACTACTTGGGCAGATCTAATAGTACAGAAAAGGCAATAGACAAAATTCATTCCTGAAATAAATTCTCAGCAAATCAAGAACAGAAGAGCACTTTCTAATATGTTAAAGTGTATCCATGGCAAATTCCTTAGGTTATCTTATAAATGACTGAATGAAACATATTATATAGTTATATGAACATGTTTTCTTTATATCCTTGTTCTGTAAACTTTTTCTTATTCTTTAAAAGTTTGTTAACAAACACACACATGAGCTTAGGCTACACAGAATCAGGATCTTCATCACTGTCTGCCACTTACACATTTTTGGCCCACTGGAAGGACTGCAGGGGCAGTCTAACTCATGGGGCTCTCCTTTCCTGTGATCATTACAGCTTCTTTTGGAACACTTCCTGAACTACCTGTGGAGGCTGTTTCACAAATAGGAGTACAGTCAGAAAGAACAATAAAAAGTAGTGTACTTAGCACCTAAGCGAATAGTGTAATTTTTTTTAGCATAATTAAGTCATTTTGCTGTACTTAATTGTGCGGCCTAGACTTTTATACAACTAACGGTGTAGTAGGTTTATTCACAATAGTATCACCACAAAGACATGTGTGATTCCTTGCACTCACAACATTATAATACCTACAGCACTAGGGGGCTGGGAAGTTGGCTCAGTGGTAGAGTGCTTGCCTTGCATGCCTGAGGCCCTGAGTTCGATTCCTCAGCACCACATAAGCAAAAAGAAAAAAGCCGGAAGTGGCGCTGTGGCTCAAGTGGTAGAGTGCTAGCCTTGAGCTGAAGAGCTGAGGGACAGCGCCCAGGCCCAGAGTTCAGGCCCCACGACTGGACCCAAAAAAAAAAAAAAAAAAAAATACCTACAGCACTAGATGCAATTCTATTAGAATCTTACAGTTCCATTGTTTTATATATGATCTAAAATGTCACTCTACAGTGTGTGACTACTAGCATTGAACAACTGGATAGTAGAATCAAAATATGGGGCTGGGAAGGTGGCTCAGTGGTAGAGCACTTGCCTTGCATGCCTGAGGCCCTGGGTTCGATTCCTCAGCACCACATAAGCAAAAAGAAAAAAAGCTGGAAGTGGCGCTGTGGCTCAAGTGGTAGAGCACTAGCCTTGAGGTGAAGAGCTGAGGGACAGTTCCCAGGCCCAGAGTTCAGGCCCCACGACCAGACCCCCCCCCAAAAAAAAAAGAGAAAAAAAGAAGAGAAAGAGAAAAAAATAGAATCAAAATATAACATTTATGTGATCTTCAAAAATTATGAAGTATTGAGGGGTAAATATGACCCAGTATATGTAAGATCAATATAAGGAACACTACAAAACATTGCCAAGAGAAATCAATGAAAAACTAAATAGGTAGAAATACAACACATTCATATATTGAAAGATTCCATATTGTTTAGTAGATTCAATGTTTAGCAGACTTTATTTTTTGCTAGAAGTTGATAAACTGACTCTAGAATTTATATGACTCAAGCAGTATGGAGGTTCCTTAAAAGACTACATGTAGAGCTCCCCTATGACCCAGTAATCCCACTTTTAGGCACTTACCCAAACGATCACAAACAAGGCCATATTAAAACTACCAGTAAAACTATGTTTATTGCAGCATCATTCACCATAGCTAAGATATGGAACCAACCTAGATGCCCCTCAGAGATGAATGGATCAAGAAAATGTGATATATACTCCTGGTTGGGTTTGTATTGTAATTCTGAACCAGGACCCTATTACCTCAGGAAAAAAGGTTCAGTTATGGAGGAGGCAGAGCTGGCAAAAGAATCAGAGAAGTAGTCAGTCTCATAGAAGCCAAAAGAGTGGCATTCACATTCATCAACGTTCCCCTTAAGAGCAGGGTAGGCAGAGATACCTAGCAGAGTGCAGATCTTTATACTTTTTGTTAATGAACATCGGGTCCATGGCTAGGAAGTCAGCTTGGGTAGAAATGCTGAAGCTCCTACTTACTTGCCATTGCCTCTGGACGATTTACTTAATGTCACTGAAACTCAGTCCTCCAACATGGGATTTCTAAGCTCATTTTCACTTGAGATTTGCTCTCACCATCAAAGACAAGATGTAGGTAAAGTGCCTGAACAAACATTAGTTTCTGATGCACTTAACCAGTATCACTGTCCTCATTTTTTTCTTAGTTAATATGAAGTATCTTCTGTTGATAGGCACTGTGCAATAGGATTTGTGTAGATTATCCCACTCATTTCATGTTCAAAAGAGCTTCCTAGGAAACTTCCTTCACTCACCAGGAAACAGGTTTCAAGAGGGTGGGTGTTTCCCCTAAGAGAGGATGCGTGCTAGGGTTCACATGGACTCAGGCAGAGGCTCACTTTGTTGTTCACATCTTCAGCAAGAGCATCTTCAAGAGATGTAGGAGAGTCCCTCCCCCTGGCCCAGGGGATTCAAGGAGTGGGAGTTCTATCAGAAAATTTGGAGGTAGGTGCTAGAGAGGCTAACAACAGAGTCTTGGACTTGAGTTCTGAACTTTTTTGGAGAGTCTGATGGAGAATAGAACCTAAAAGGCTTTCAACATTATACAAGTATTGAGTGACTACTGTGTGCCCATATAATTTCTGACATGCATACAGTGGGACATTGTTTCCAGAGAAATGGAATCGAGTCTTCTGGGCTTTGCTTCTACAATAAGCTATTTTCCCTATCTGGCAATAGAAGAGCAGTTCTCACACTTCTGATGGATGTCATATGCAGCCATCCTTCCCCATTACTCCAGCATCCTCAGAAGATGGGTGCTAGGGTTCTGTCCCCACTCTATCCTGTCTTTTCCTGTCCACTGTGTTGTCAACCATTGGCTCAAATGAGGTAGGGTGTGTATGCAAATACACCAAAACTAAGATTGAGGATCTTTAGTACCTTTCTTGGGGATTCTTTTACAGACTGCAGAAAACTACCCCTGAATAAGCAATGTCCATTTCCCATGATATGGAGGGGAGGAGGGAAAAGGCTATCCTGTTTACTTCACAGATGGTTAGTTTGCATTGGCTTTCGGTGGTCATAAAGGTGACTTCTGCTAAAGTGGGATTGTGGCCCTTGCTAAGTAAAAGAAAAAGAAACTCCATGAATGAAAAGCATTGCAAAGGAAATCCTGGCTTAATCACATGGCATATAAAGCTATGTGCATTGTAAGGAAAGGAAGTATAATTTATAAGAGGTGAAACTTTAATCCCTGTAAAGGGCTCAGTTGAGCCCACTATAAATCTAAATTCCCCTGAAATAGCTATGCTTATATTGGTAATACATTAAAAGATCTCTTCTTTTTACTCCACTAATCCCACCAGGGCAGCATTGAGTAGTTAATAAGATTTCTTTCCCCCTGAATATATGCAGTGAACTTCATAGGCACCTGCCTTCAATGTTATTTTTTTCCCCTTGTGACTTCCGTTTTTATTTTAGAAAGGAAGTCTTTCATTGAAAACATTAAGGTGAGCTTAAATTCTCCAGAAGAAATAGATTGCTTAGTGTGTTAGTTGGCTGAGTTTTCAAAATTACTTCTAGAGAGTTGTTTCTATAATTTGAGAGCTTTCTTACACCCCCATTCATTTCATGGTAGAATGACTTCTAACATTTTTAAAATATCTCATGATGTTTTTCAGGTTTATGAGGGTTTTTTAGAAATAGAAAATATTATAAACTATTTTTAAATTGTTAACTTGTAATTGATGTAGTGTTTTTAACTTACTGTACTACTTTTAATTTAGAAATAGACAAGAAGAAATATTACAAGTATAGTGAAGAAAAGACATTGAAGTGGCTGGAGAAAAAGGTATAGTGCCTCTCTTCTGCTTTTTTTTTTAGTATTTTTTTATTATAAAGAGACTATACAGAGGGGTTATAATTACATAAGTAAGGTAATGAGTACATTTCCTTTCTAGCATTGTTACTCCCTAACTCTTGTATCTCTCCCCCACCCTCAGTTTGTAAAGTTTGTTTTCAACAAAGTGTCTTGTATGTCTCATTGTTAAAACAGGTCAATTTGTATCCTTGTTTCAGCATTTTGTTACTTCCCTTCCCTTCCCCAAATTAGAAAAATGTATGTATAAGATTCTTCTGCTGCTTTTTGATTAAAAGAAATAGTAATGTTGCTTCTAAAAAAAAAATCCTTAGCAAAGGCAGTAAGACTGGGTCCAAAGGCCATCCTGTATATCCTTTATAAAGAGAAAAACTGTATAAAAAGATAAAAGGCTGGTCCTACCACTGAATGCAAGGATTTTCTGCTGTTGGTTAATGCAGACTCATATCCCTAAACCAGATCATGCCAGGCCTGATGTTGTTTGGTGTGGTAACCCCACAGCTACCTCCAGAGATGTTGTTCCTCAGCTCAAGAAGGAAAAGGACGAAGGAAGGAAGGGAAGGAGGGAGGGAGGGAGGGAGGAAGGATTACAGGTAAGTTTTGTGCTAGGGTTTGTTCTAAGGCTTTACATTGGACTCATAGGACTCATTGGACTCATAAGACTCCTGTGGAAATAGGTACTAGTTTTTTGCCAATTTCACAGAGAGGTGAGAGATGTAAACTAACCCATGATCACAGAGCAAATACAAGCAGCCTCATTCCAGAGTCAGTGTTCTCAGTCACCACAACATGCCATCTCCCCTACTGTGGAGACCTAAGCAAGTCCATGTATTGAGAGCACCAGCACTGATTCTCAGAATCTCTCCAAAGCCTCAGCCATCCCATCTTCTGATAGCTGGCTCTCAGGTACTTCTTAAATGGATTGAGAGCTATCTGTAAAGTCAAGGAGTTCTAGAACTAAGGTGAAAGAATCCCGATTCCCCTGTGGTTGCTTCTAGGTTCATCAAACTGTGGCAGCTTTAAAAGCCAATAATGTCATTGTTGGTGCCCGGGTCCAGTCATCTCTGTTCTCTGGTGACCAGGTTTCTAATGACAAAGAAGGTAAGTAAATCAGAAATTATTTTTGTTTGGAATAAGTTCTTTTTTGT
Organism: Dipodomys merriami; assembly: GCF_024711535.1. Taxonomy (NCBI): domain Eukaryota; kingdom Metazoa; phylum Chordata; class Mammalia; order Rodentia; family Heteromyidae; genus Dipodomys; species Dipodomys merriami. The sequence continues at coordinate 324,179 of NW_027206333.1, read as the reverse complement.
TGTTATTGTTTCTTCAAATGCTTATCTAAGGAGTTAACAGTCTTACTGTCCCAGAATTAAGATACTGTCACTCTTCGTATTCTTGCCAGTATGCTCATTGGTCTTGGGACAAGTGTATTCTTTCAAAATTCAGCACTATTTCTACCTCACATCATAACTGCTACTAGTTGCTACTTGTGTCATTTCATTCAGCAAATGGCTCTTTTTAAAAAAAAAAAAATTCTTTTTTTTTGGGGGGGGGGTTAGTCATGTGGCCTGAACTCTGGGCCTGGGCACTGTCCCTCAGCTCTTCAGCTCAAGGCTAGGGCTCTACCACTTGAGTCGCAGCACCACTTCTGGCCTTTTCTACTTATGTGGTACTGAGGAATCGAACCCAGAGCCTCATGCACGCAAGACAAGCACTCTACCACTGAGCCACCTTCCCAGCCCGCAAATGGCTCCTTTAGATTAATAATGAGAACAACCTTAGGGACCCTTGCTATCATTTATTGAGTGTGTGATGTGCCAGGCCCATGGCTAACTGGACTATATAACAAACATTTCTCATCTGACCTCACAGGAAGGCTCAGGAAAGTTGAGGCTCACTCTAGAGTTGCCTTACTAGCAAGTGGCAGGGCTGAGCTGTGGATGGTTCTTGGCATTCTCTACTCTTCACCTTGTTGTTGGGCGTACTATACCCACACTAACATAGGAAAACCGCACATAGGCTTCATCTTTGCTGCAGTTTGTTCCCTTGAGGCATATTTCCTTAGATATCTCTCAATGTTTTGAACTTAGATGAAGTTAATTGACTTGGCAATTCTTTTCTTTTGGTTACCAAGGAACTTTATTTTGCTCTTTTCAATATAGTGTCCTTTTATTTTTGTATGTACAAATACATGAACAATTATGTATTGCAGTTAACATTCCCAAATGGGTGATGTAGAAATTATTCTAACCTTAAGCTCTAATTTAATATTTTCTTAACCTGGTTATGTGACTCCTAAAATCTGACTTCAGCCATTAAAAAGCAAACACACACATGCATACAAACAGAAAATAGACTGAGGAACAGTGGCCTGTTTGTGAGTGGTAGTGATTCAAGTAGTCTTTGATTTGCAGTAATCTATTTTTAACACCTTGTTCGTACATAAAGGTAGCTACTAGGAGTAGCAGATGGCACACCTGCTATATTGAGTTTACCAGCAGTTAGGGTCCTAAATGGCTTTAAGAAAAAAAGAGGAGGAATTAAATCAAGTGGATGGATAGGTGGATGGATGGCGCTATCAGTTGATAAAACCATATGATTATTTTTCTAACAAAGGAGAAAGGATATTAGATATTTTTCAGGCAGATCTTACTTTAGGAATGGGAAACTATGGTTCTAGAGAGATAGATGACTTATTCTGGCTGGTAAACAAAGTATTTTGCATTGAGTCCAGTGCTTCTGCTAAGATTCCCCATTTGAGGATCTGGGCTGGGCTGTTCTGCCCTTTAGTGTGTCCAAGAAGCTATTACACCTTACATTCTTCCTCTTATAGACCATTAACTTCATGTGGTAACAGCCAACGAACCGTATGTTGGCTTTCTTAAAATAGTTTTCTTTATCTCTTCATGGACCCTGGCATAACCATGAACATATTTTAAGAAGGGTCCAAACAAAACTTTCACTTACACATTGAACAGTATAATCTGCCAAAGACCTTTTGAAATCAGGTGATCATCTGTAGAAAACTAAAGCTAGATCCTTATATATCATCCTGCACCAGAATCAACTCCAAATGGATCAAAGACCTTGGAGTTAAAACAGACACCCTGAAAACATTGCAGGAAGGAATAGGAGAAACCCTAGGTCTCCTTGGCACAGGCCTAAATTTTCCTAATAGAGACCCAGAAATGCAACAAATCAAAGAAAGGTTGGACAAATGGGATTGTATGAAGTTGCAGAGCTTCTGCATGGCAAAGGACATAGCTAGCAAGATCAATAGAAAGCCCACGGATTGGGAGAAGATCTTCACTAGCCATACAATGGACAAGGGTCTCATATCTAAAATATACATGGAAACCCAAAAATTAAATCTCCCAAAAACAAATCCTCAAAGAAACAACTGCCCGATAAATAAGTGGGCTAAAGAAACTTCTCTGAAGAGGAAATACAAATGGCCAATAGACATATGAAGAAATGTTCAACCTCTCTAGCCATAAAAGAAATTCAAATCAAAACTAAAAAGAAATTCAAATCAAAACTACATTGAGATTCTACCTCACCCCAGTTAGAATGGCTATAATCAAGAACTCTAATAACAACAAATGCTAGAGGGGATGTGTCCAAAAGGGGACCCTACTGCATTGTTGGTAGGAATGTAAACTTGTTCAACCACTTTGGAAAGCAGTATGGAGGTTACTCAAGACTCCATATAGAGCGCCCCTGTGACCCAGCAATCCCACTTTTGGGCATTTACCCAAATGATCACAAGCAAGGCCATACTAAGGCTACCAGCACAACTATGTTTATCACAGTATTATTTACCTAAGATATAGAACCAACCCAGATGCCCCTCAGTAGATCAAGAAACTGTGTACATATATATACAAAATGGAATTCTATGCCTCCATCAGAAAGAATGACATCGCCCATTTGTTAGGAAATGAAAAGACTTGGAAAAAATTATATTAAGTGAAGTAAACCAGGCCCAAAGAAACATAGGTCCCATAGTTTCCCTTATTTGCAATAACTAGTACATGTGTAGGACAAGCAGAAAAGGTCAAAAGCTATGTACATATGACCATATAAGATGTTGTTAAGCAAAATGAACCCCAAACAAGATAGGGACACAGTATCTTTTTTCTTTCTTGTTATTGTTTCAGTTTGATGTCAGTGCTTGTATCTTGTATATATACCTCTTTAATTCGGGAAGAGGAAGGAAAAAACAAAATGGTTAAATAAGGATAGAGATTGACCCATTGTAACAATGAGATGTACAAAACACTATGTTCAAAATGAACTTTACAACTTTGGGCAGAGAGGGGGAGAGGAGAGTGGGAGAGAGATAGTTGTGGAAGTGGGAGGGAAAGGATGGTAGGGGGAAAACAAAGGAGGAGGCAACAATGCTCAATAAGAAATGTACTCATGGGCTTGGAAGGTGGCTCAGTGGTAGAGTGCTTGCCTTGCATGCATGAGGCCCTGGGTTTGATTCCTCAGCACCACATAGGAAAAAAGAAAAAAGCTGGAAGTGGCGCTGTGGCTCAAGTGGTAGAGTGCTAACCTTGAGCTGAAGAACTGAGAGACAGTACCCAGGCCCAGAGTTCAGGCCCCACGAACTGGACCCCCTCCCCACCCCCAAAAAAGAAATGTACTCATTACCTTGCTCATGTAACTGTAACCCCTCTGTATAGCATTTTTACAATAAAAAAATGTACAAAAAAAAGAAAAAAAATTAAGTCAGGTGATCACCAGATGGCAGTAATTTTCTAAATAGTGTTGAGCCACATTGAAAGTAGAAGAGAAAAGAAGGAAGAAGAAAGTAAGTGAACATCCCAGCAGCAAACCTGAGGTCAACTGTTGGTATTTTATATAGCCCCTGTGCTTATCCCATTTGAAGGTCAAATTCAATTGTTCATCATATTTTACACACAATACTGAATTAGGAAAGAGGATTTGGAGACAGATTTCGTTGTAACTGTATTTAATGTGATGTCATTGTTAAAGGTCCAGATGCTAGAAAATGAATTATTAAGTTTTTTTCATTTTTTGAAAAAGTTTTATTTTTTTAATTTGGGAGTGTATATAATGCTGTTAGGAAGCAAATACCTAACAGGCAACTCAAAGAGATGATTTTATTTACTATTTTTATTTTATTTTGCTTAAATCCTAATACTCATTACTGCTTAGTTATTACATTTATTCTATATGAAAACATTGTAGAAAAAAAGTTACCTTAAAAGAAATGCATGTGCCTTAAAAGAAATACACATGTAGCCGGGTGCCAGTGGCTACATGTGTAATCCTAGCTACTCAGAAGACTGAGATCTGAGGATCATGGTTCAAAGCCAGCCCAGACAGAAAAGTCTGTGAAACTCTTATCTCCAATAAACCACCAGAAAACCGGAAGTGGCGCTATAGCTCAAGTGGTAGAGTGCTAGCCTTGAACTGAAGAGCTAAGGGACAGTGCTCAGGCCCAGAGTTCAAGCCCAATGACTAAAAGAATAATAATAAGAAGAAAGAAAGTAAGTAAAAAGAAATACACATATAATCCTAGCTACTCAGGAGGCTGAAATCTCAGAATTGTGGTTCAAGCCCATCTTGGGCAGGAAAGTCTGTGAGACTGTCTAATTAACTACCAAAAAACTAGACTTGGAGCAGTGGGTCAAGTGGTAGAGTGGTTGCCTTGAGCATAAAAGCTCAGGAACAGTGCCTGGGCTCTGAGTTCAAGCCCAAGGATCAGCACAGGGAAAAAAAAAAGACATATGAATATCTTGTATTGTTACAATTGGCTTTTCATATTTAGAGACCTCAACTAAGAAAGCAACCTTGAATTTTAGTTTAGTTTACTAGCATCTGGTGGCCACCTAATGTTCAATATATCATATTTTTGGAATTATCTTCTGTATTTCTTCCTGTCCTTACATATAAGTATTAGTATCCCTAGTTAACTAATGAGGAAACTGAAGTGAGAGCATACATGAATTTCTTGATAGAAAAATCCAGATATAGGAATAATTTGAACTGAAGTCAATTTGACTATAAAACTATCATAATCTTACTAATTTTTTCTTTCATCATTTTTCTCTTTCAGAGGATTATGTTCATTATGCTCATGGTCTGATCTCTGATTACATCCCTAAAGAATTAAGTGATGGCTTATCTAAACATTTAAAGTACGTGTCTTTAATCTTTAGTTGTAATTAACAAGTCTTCATGCCTCTTGGTTTCCCCAACAATGGCTTTCCTTGGTGGATGTGGGCTATGTCATATATGGGTCAGAGTTAATTTCTAATACAAATTAACTGACTGGAATGAATTGATTTGGATCTGCAGCAACTAGTGAGTGTTAAAATTAGAATCATTGCTTTGTATGATTGTAGAGGATGAGGTTTATTAAAATTTTATCCCTTACTGAGACTCAACTACTTTGGTTCTTCATGAATATTTTGAGAGTAAGAGAAGCTAGGCACAATGACTCATACCTGTAATCCTAGCTACTTGAGAAGTTGAGAGGATCTCAGTTAGAGGCAAGTCCTAGCAGAGAAGTTTGTGAGGCCCTCTCTCATCTGGTAGGTATGCATGGTGACATGTGACTATTATCCTAAACTGTGTGGGAAGCTGAGATTGTGAGAACTGAGGTTTCAGGCCAGCTGAGGCCAAAAAGCATTCAATATTTCAATCTCACTGGACACAGTGGTATGTGCCTGTTTTTCCACCTAGGCATGGAGGTCTGAGGGTTGGTGGCACAACGTGAGACTCTTAAAGATAACTAGCACAGCTGTTCACAATAGCCAAGTTATGGAAACAGCCCAGATGCCCTACAGCAGATAAGTGGATTAATAAAATGTGGTTCAGATACACAGTGGAATTTTACTTATTCTTTAGAAAGGATAAGAGTATATCATTTGCAGGGAAATGGATGGACCTAGAACAAATTATGCCAAGTAAAGTAAGCCAAGTTTAGAGACAGGAATGGTACATTTAGCGAGAGCTAAAATATAACTGGGCATGTTAACCTAGGCATTCATACGCAGACTAATGAATGGAAGGATACCCTTAGGAGAGGAATGCAAAGATGTAACTTCTCTGAACATTTAAAATATTATTTACTAAAATAAACTCCGGGAAATGGAAATGTAGGGATTTTGTTTTTATTGTTGGTAGTAGTGGTGATGGTATTTTTGTTTGTTTATTTATTTTTGGGTCCGGTCACAGGGCCTGAACTCTGGGCCTGGGCGCTGTCCTTCAGCTCTTCAGCTTAAGCCTAGAGCTCTACCACTTGAGTCACAGTGCCACTTCCGGCTTTTTTCTTTTTGCTTATGTGGTGCTAAGGAATCGAACCCAGGGCCTCATGCATGCAAGGCAAGCTCTCTACCACTGAGCCATCTTCCCAGCCCCCAGGGATGACATTCTCTAAAAAGAAATGTTTGCCTGGATTTCTTAGATGCTTGTCTAGAGACTTTATGTCTTGGTACTTCATTATTTGTTTAGATCTTTTCCACTGAAAATTTTAAATTTGGGCTAAAGATTTGGGAGGCAGAAATAATGGAAATAGAATTTCTGTTTAATAGAAGAGATAGAGTTGTATGGCTTTTCTGGACAGTATAATAATTAGAATAATTTGCACTTGCAAATGAACTATTTATGAAGACAAAACACGCCAGTGTCAAATGAGAAATTATGGAGGCCAAAGAAAAAATGAGTTCCAATTTTATTTCTTAGACAATTCCCATATATGGAATTAAGTAGCAAAATAAAGATTCATTCATTTAAACAAATTGCATTCTGCATTCTTCACTCTGAAAAGACATGTGGAGGTAAAGCTATAATAAGGACTACCTAAGTCTTAAATTGGCCCAGATTCTCTATGAAAAACCATGACTATGATTCTTATTTTTAACTTCCTTAGGCTTCCAGAGCCTTCAACTCCATTGCCAAACCCTCCATCAAAGGTAAGAGACTGTGGCCAAGCTATCTCTAGGGGCTTGGAACAATATAACACATTTTACCACACAAATTTAGCTTGTCCTCATGTATTTTAAAGCATACAAAATCCATCTTGCATGGAGTATTGCAATGTGGAATGTAGACTGTTCTCCAATAGTATTTCTTATGTTTTTAGACTTTACCTGAATACTGAAAACTAAATTCATTTTAGAAAGATACTTCTCTAAAAGTATTATAAATACATCTTTATTTATTTATTTTTTAAAGATAGGTTCTCACTACTTAGCCCAAGCTGGTCTCAAATTCACGATTTTCCTACTTCTGCTTTTGCATGCCAGGTATGGACCATCATGCCTAGCTGAAATCTTAAGGTAGATGGATCGCTAGTTTTACTAATCACCCAGAATACTCTACACACAATTTAAACATAGTTTGCTGAATATAATTATTGTTAACACAAAGGTATACAGAACATGAGTTTTGTAACAAAGAATCCTTTGAAGAAAGATAACCTGGCTTTTATTCAGAATTTGAAATGAAGAATCTGTATGTAAATCTCATCTGTTAGTGGGAATCCATTTCCTCTTCTAGACTTCTATACTGCCACCCACAACTCCTCTACAAATTGTGTTAATTGCCCAGATACTAAGACTAGAGGAGCCAGTCAGTCATAAACCACACTTGATGGCAATCTAGCATGTCTCAGACTAGGCTACATCTCAGCTAAGTATAGTGCTGCTCCAAGCCAGGAAAATAAGCACATGTACCTCTTCTATGTTTGGTTGGTCCTTGCTCAGTTAAGGAATGGATGCCTTGTGAATGTGCAGTGCCCACATTGTTGGTGCTAAATAACTTTCTTTTACTGTTCATTCATTCATTCCTTGGGCTTCAGAAGGACCAACATATTTTGGATTTTTTTTGTATCATGTCCTATATAAAGGTAATGGTGGCAGCTCTGAAAACATTTATCACCTTGAGTCTTACTAGAAAATGGAACATGTATTAATTTAGAGCCATGTTTGGTAGATTATTAAAGCAGATATATCTTTTACTCTTCTGAAGAATAGCATTGGATGGAAATCAGTTGCTCTTAGAAAAACTAGGAATTAATCTCTGAGAATAGCTTGGGGAACACAGAAAAATAACCATCTTGCTATAACTAAGAAGGTAGGTGCTCTAAAAGTAATTGCTTTTTATCTCTCTCCATCAGAAAAATTAGGAATATTTCTTTTCCTCCCCAAATATATCCACTGATTCATCTAAACTTGTTCTTGAAGATTTTAACCTCTGTTATTTCCTGGAGTAATGCATTCCATAGTTTATTTTTCTCTTTTCCACTTTTATTTTATTTCTAAAATTTAGGTCATTTGTATTTTGTTTTAGATTTTGACTTAGATTCAGGGTCTGTTTAGATTCTGGTTCCTAAAGCATAAGTCTCTGCTAAACTCTTGTTTTTGTGGTGAGAAAACATCCCAGACAACACATTGTAAATGAACTAGTATGGCCAGGTTCCAACAAAATTACATTTATAAAATCCAGGGCCAGCTGGATTTGGCCAGTGGGGGCATAGTTTGTCTCTTTTTCTTTTTCTGATTTAGAGCTCAGAATACTGTCACTGAACCTCAGCCTCACTTCTTAGGTTGTATTAGTTGCTTTTCAAGGCTTTCCTCTCTGTACGTTTTCCTGGGATTCTGGGGTACACGGTATATATTGTACTATAGGTTAAACAAGTGTAAGCTAAGTTTCTACTAGTTTACCTGTGTGTGCCCTGGGTTTGACTGATTTTTTTTTTTTACAGCAACATCCTTGATTATTTTCAGGAAATACCTTCTGACAGCCATTGGGCATCTCTGTCTGTATTTGTAATGGATAGGTGGAGTTCACTCTCCTTATTTTTTGCCTCATTGTCCCTTATTATCACATATCTGTCTGTTCTGAAGCTGGACTTCCTCCATTCCTTCTTTAGTCTTTTGTCATTGTCAACTAGCAGAGCTGAATGCAGTCAGGGGTTTGGAGACGTTCCCAATCTCTTTCTTCTAAACTATTTGCAAGATGGTAAGTCCAGGCCTGACATTAATCTCTGTGGTGCTCTTCTGTTCTCTTCCAGAACTCTCTCCCTTTGGTTATGTCCATTGTACTGGCTTCTGAGACACTCATCTCTTTCTGCTGAAGTATCTCTCCAAACTATAGGGTTTTGGTCTTTTAAATAACAAGAATCTCAATAAATATGACAATCCTATTTTTCCAACATTTCCAACAGTGTGCTGAGAATAACAAAAATTAGTTATGGGAAGAAAGTGTAACAATTATTTTTTTTTGTTAGATGCACTTGTAACTCATGTCTTGTTTGAATGTGTGCTATTAAAAGATCTGACCAACTCCTTGCCCTTAATAAACATTTCATATTCATCTGGAAATATATTTGTCTTAAGTTCTAGCCATGAACTTTTTACAACTTGAACTGTCAAGTTGCAAAAGTGAATAATGTGAATAATGTCCTATAATAATGTCCAAGTATTTATAATGACTTATCTGTGAGATACAGTTCATTGAATATATCCTCATGTCTTCAAGTTCTGAAACAGTTGTGGCCTTCAGCATTATAAGCTGTAAGTTCCACTTTACTGGTTGATGGTAACTTTCTAGTTACGATAGGCATTCCCTAACTGCGATTTTCTTTTAAACATGAACATGTATTCATGAGATACATCCATTCACTTTGTGTTGGTGGGTCATTGATTTGTGGTAAATTAGTCTTTTCCTTTTAATGATTTATTTGCTAGAGATTGCTTTGTGGCGAAGGGAATTCTCCTTTTTTTTTTGATGGCAAAGCTTTTGAAAAACTTTAATAGTTTTATCTCCACCTGTCATGGAGGCATTGACATCTGTTAGCACCACCTGTACTGGTGCTTTGGTTAACAAGGCAGGGGTATGAAGAAGAGATCTGGAGACTGATCTCTCTTTCCTAGGGGAAATCCGTGTTGACTCTTGCTGCATATTTCCACTAACAGCTTAAAGGTCTTTAAAACTCCAAATTATAATTACCATATGATCAATCCTCCATGTCAAACAAGACTAATCTGACCTGCTTCTTACCTTTTCCATGAAGTGTGGCCATTCTATATTATAATTATTAAGGCCATTATTTATTATTAAGGTCTGGTTCTTGCTAGGATTCTCACATGCATTCACTAGAGTGCAAAACACTAAGTGAAAGGTGAAAATACAAAGATTCAACTTAGCTACATTGAGCCTAATGGAAAGGACACTTTTATAAAAATTAACATCTCAATGAAGCCCTCTACTAGGTGCTATTAATTTAGGTTTCCTCTCTTACTGGCTGATTGTTGTATATAGCCATTCTCATGTGGATAAATTGAGATAGTTGAGTTAAAAAAGAGGGAAGGATATGAAGCTACTCATAGATGGTAATAATAGAATAATGCTGCCCTATATTCATTTTGAGCATAAACCAGCTGGACACCTGGCTCCCTATAAGGGAATTCTCATCTTTAGCTTTCATGATGTGCATTTTGCCTCTTAACATCCTTTAAGTCTACAGCACCCAGATGCCCACTGAAGCTGGTATATACAAACCGTTTATTTTGTTAAGGGGCTGAGGCCAGGTTGTGTCATATCCCATCATCACCATGGTTTCTTTCTGGAAGTGATGTGTGGCTTCCTTCCCTAGGGATTGGTCCAAATAAAAAGCAGCTTATAAAAGTAAAATCATTGCCAGCTTTGTGCTATTGTGTAGGTACAAATTTGCACATTTAGTTGCATGGTTGTTTTTAATGGATTGGTATAAGTGGCAGAGTGATATTTGATGCTCTTCACTGCTCTAACATTGCAGAAACCAAAGTTATCAGATGAGCCTATAGAAGCAAAAGAAGATTACACTAAGTTTAACACTAAAGATTTGAAGACTGAAAAGGTATGTTTGTCCAGGTGTAGTGGCTACTGTCTGTCCTCAGACCTCAGTGAGTGATACAGTACACATCCAGAAATAATTGCATGCTTGATTGTGGATACAGTTTTGACTGGGGAAAACTATTCACTTGCATTTCTGTGGCTTAATAGTTCATTCAAAATAGTGTATGGTAGTGAAAGCATTAAGGCATTACGACCTTTTACACACCAAAGAAAAGCATTCTGCTTAGCATCAATGCCCTCAAGTTTTGCCATGTTTGTTGGTAGGTGGGAAGTTTCACTATAGGTAACTCCTTTGTCACCCTAACTTCTCCAGAGCTTCCCAGAAATTAGAGTGATAAAAATTATTAATAATAATTCCACTAGTCAGCATTCACCTTACAAATGTGAGTTGGATAACATTTTTTACTTAGTTGTACATGCTTTATAATAACAGGTAGCCTTTAAAATTGGCATTGTAATACTTACATAGCTTCTGGTTCTGCCCCTTTCAGTTACTGGTATATTGTGGAAATGTTCATGTATCATTACACATTCTTTGAAATCATAATCATGGTTTCGTGATACCCAATCATAAGTCTTTATTACATCATATGGGATTTGGCATTGAATCAGTCCTCTACATGTAGCCATACAGATTACTTCTAGATTTTTTTTAATGAAAGGATAGATAATTTTTTTACAGCCTGCATTTCTGATTATTTCATTTGACACAATTTAGAACTAAATTGGGGACCGTGAGCTTTGACATAATTGAAATTGTGCTCAAATCTTGTCCCATCCCGTCCCCCCCCCTCCGTCGTGGGGCCTGACCTCTGGGCCTAGGTGCTGTCCCTCAGCTCTTCAGCTCAAGGATAGCACTCTACACTTGAGCCACAGTACCACTTCCGTTGTTTTTTCTGCTTATGTGGTGCTGAGGAATCGAACCCAGGGCCTCATGCATGCAAGGCAAGCCCTCTACCACAGAGCCACCTTCCCAGCCCCTGAAATTGTGAATGTATATTTATTTTGCTTATTCATTTACTTTTTTTTAATGTGTCAGGACTTGGGCTTGAACTCAAGGCCTGGGTACTGTACTATAGCTTTTCTGCTCAAGGCTGGCATGCTACCACTTGAGCCAAAGCTTCACTTCCAGCATTCTTAACAGAATTAAATATTGTTTTATTCTTGAAAATGTTTGCCTTTCAAATAGAAGAAGGTTTTTTAGTTGCTCATTGTCTATTTGCATTTTTGCATAGTTATTTTTGTCCCTTGCCTATTTTTTCTGCTCAAGACTAGTGCTTTGCCACTTACCTATTGCCACTTCTCCTTACCTATTTTTATGTTGGGATAGTACTAAAGCCATTTATTTATACCCATTTATGGTACCAACAATTTTCTGGTGTGTTTTTAGCCTTTTCAATTGATTTTTTTTTAAACAATTAAACTTTCTGAAGTTAAGTATAGAGATGGGTTTTTTTTATTGTGTTTATGCCCATTTCAAGATAAGTTAACTTCCTCTTAGATTTGAATAGTGTTCAATGTTTGCATAAATGTCATTCTTTTATTCATAAGTAGAAATCAATCTGAGAATGAGCCAGTTTAAGACTGACCTAAATAGCTAGCTCTCGACAGAGACATTTCATTTTCTCAGAGAATCTTTCTGCCCTGCCTTCAGGAGAAATAACACTTCCCAGTATTTTCACTTGGCCAGCCACCAGTGCTAGAAGAGGGTTGGATCAGAGTTATAGTTAAATGCACAGGAAAACTTGTCTGAAAGAGACTGTCACTTTTCACCATCTAGTCACAAAATAAGCCTACCAAAGGTAGGCAGATTGAGAAGCAAAATGGCAGAATCATACAGTGTCCTTAAAGGATCTGGTCTTAGAGTTCCTAAGGAGACAAATCTTTCTTTTTCTTTTCTGATTTCCATTATTGATTCTTGTTTTAAAAAGTTGTAATGCCTCCTAGTGAACTCAGTTGCTATTTATCATCTTCTAGTGTATTTTACAGGACATAATAAAAATATATACAGTGACCAGGAAGAGAGAGAAATGTACAGGGCAGAAATATTGGAGGCAGCTTTATGGAAAGCATTTCTTTTAGGAGGAAAAAAACAGGACAGCTATCCTGCTGGCCTGGGATAATTGGCAATACAGGTCATCTTTTGAATATAGGCTGTCCTTGGTTTTCCATAGAGTGAGTGAATAAAATCAGATTGTAAATTGCTGTGAATTATTCATCGTGTGGTAATACAAGGCTATAATTCCTCCCCCTGACAATTGCCGCCTGTGGCAGTCCCATTGTTTGTGTTATTACACTTAATGCACCCTCCAGAATTACTCCCCCAAAGTAAACCACCACTTGTAACATTCCTTCTTGGAAGGTGGCAGTTTTATCTTAACATATTCCATCTCTGAAGTCTGAATTCTGAATAGATATCAGAACTTGCTTCACTCCTTTATGAAGCTGTTAGCAACAGATGCTTACCTCCCTGAGAAAACCTTGAGGGTTGCACGGTCTTGTCTGATTTGCATGTTTAATTTACAAATGTTGTACATTCATAACAACTTTTCTCTCTTATCTTCACAACAGAAAAGTAGCAAAATGACTGCAGCTCAGAAGGCTTTGGCTAAAGTTGACAAGAGCGGAATGAAAAGTATTGAAACCTTTTTTGGGGCAAAAAGTAAAAAAAAAATTGGGAAGATCTGAAACTTTAGAAATAAAATCTCATAAAGCAAAACAAAATGTTTGTTTCCTACATGTTCCATTTTCATTCTTCTTTCATGTTGATCTTTAATCACCACTTTAGCAGGGAGAAATTTTCATCCTTCAATGTTGCTTTGGATTTAGTATTTCTGAACAAAATATGGAAACTAATTGTATAGCTTCACGATCATGGTAAATTGAAATAACTCAAGCCTCGAAGTGTCCTCATAAACCAGCTATTTGAAGGAATGGCTTGCTAGTTTATGCACCTTTGCATAAACTTTTATAAACATAGTTTTCAGAGTATTGAAAGAAATAGAAACAAGACTGTACATTTTAGTAAGCTTATATTTAAAAGTGCTTTTTTATTTTTATAAATACATTTTTCAGAAAATAGAGATCAAAATAAAAACATTATAATCTCCTACCTTTTCATTGCCCAAAGATAATTTGGTGTATTTTCGTTCAATAAAATGTTGAAAAAAAATTGAAGGAATAGAAGCTTTAGTAGCTTTCTTTTTTGGAATATCATTTTGTGAACATTTTCCCAGGCTCTTAGATATTCTTCATACAGATATTTCAGGGCTGGGCTATAGGTCAGTGGTGAAACACTGTTGCTAGACTAGCATGCTTAAAGCCTCAGGTTCAATCCCAGTTCTACCAAAATTGATTACTATAAGTGAATAAATGCCTTTATGACAATATAATTTTCAGGTGTTTAGATACTTGGTTATTTAAGTAATGTCCCCATTTATTTACAAATGTTCAGTATTTGAAGAACCAGATTATATGTAAATATTTTGTCCACATATTTTTGTCCTTAGAACAGATTTTCTAATGTGGATTTACTGGTTTCTGTGTAACTATAATCCAGCTCTGTAGGTAGTAGAGGTAGGAGGACTATGGTTCCAGGCTGGCTTAGACAAAAGTTCAAGACCCACCCTTAAAAATAAACTAAAGCAAAAGTAACCTAGGGGCATGGCTAAAATGGTAAGACATTTGCCTAGCACAAAGCTCTGAGTTCAACCTCTAAAATAAATAATAATATGAAGATATATCTATATCTATCCATATATATGCTTATATATGTGGAAATATATTTCAAAGAAATTTATTGTACTTGATTAGTAATGACATTGAAATATGTTTCACTTAAGTGTTTCCTCTACAGAAAACTTAACTAGTTGCTTTTATTTTCTTCTACTATTTTGGTAGTTTTTTTATTTTGTTTTAATTACTTAAATCACGCAGATAATATTTTTAAACAACACATGAGATAAAGCTATGGTTTGGTTATTTTTCTTACCATTTTTATTTTCCATTTTGCCTGTGGGATTAATTTCTTGGGTTTTAAGAGTAAGTTCTGATGGGATTTACATTATGACTTTGTTAGACTCATAAGTTATTCTGAGGAAATCAAATATTTTCTTACAGAATTTATTGTTTTCATTCAGAAACACAGTATTCTCTATATTTATTCAGATCCTAACTATTCCTTTCACTGAGATTTTGTTCATCATCTCAGAGATAATTCTTTTTAGTAGAATGTCTCGGCATTTTCCTATTTGAATGGAATCTGTTTTTTCATTTAGGCTATTAACTGGTCATTTTATGGTAAATTTTCGATTTTTATATGTGTATTGTTTAAATAATCAATTAACTAAACTCAATCTAAAATATTTCTGTTTTTATTTATCCTGAATATTCAACTCAAAATAAGGTCATGAATTCTAAAAGTTTATATGTAATTCTCTTTTTTTGGGGGGAGGTGCAGGGGGTCCGGTCGTGGGGCCTGAACTCTGGGCCTGGGCGCTATCCCTCAGCTCTTCAGCTCAAGGCCAGCGCTCTACCACTTGAGCCATAGTGCCACTTCCGGCTT
Source organism: Dipodomys merriami (assembly GCF_024711535.1). Lineage (NCBI taxonomy): Eukaryota > Metazoa > Chordata > Mammalia > Rodentia > Heteromyidae > Dipodomys > Dipodomys merriami. The sequence goes on along the minus strand of NW_027206333.1, from coordinate 309,051 downwards.
TTTTCTTTTCACTTATGTGGTGCTGAGGAATCGAACCCAGGGCCTCATGCATTCAAGGCAAACGCTGTACCACTGAGCCACCTTCCCAGCCCCTATATGTAATTCTTTCTAGTACCTATACCTGTTGTTTTTTTGTCTTTTGTATTCTTATGTATGCTAGGATATTCAAAGTGGTGTTAAAGAATAATAATAATCATCTTTGACTTCTAGTTTGTTTTTTTTTGGAGTCCGGTCGTGGGGCCTGAACTTTGGGCCTGGGTGCTGTCCCTCAGCTCTTCAGCTCAAGGCTAGCACTCTACCACTTGAGCCACAGCGCCACTTCCAGCTTTTTTTCTTTTTGCTTATGTGGTGCTGAGGAATTGAACCCAGGGCCTCAGGCATGCAAGGCAAGCGCTCTACCACTGAGCCACCTTCCCAGCCTCTGACTTGTGGTTTTATTGATGTGCTTTACCATTGATTTTTGAAACTAGCCATTATTACTACAATGACTGTCTTTGGTATTTGTTTATTATGTTGTGGATGCACTCTGGCTGGTTAGTGTGTATCAAAACCCATTTTCCATTATTATCTCTAGGGTTTTTAAAATTTTTATATTTTTAATGACAGAGTTGCTGGTAGGACTTAAGTGTTAGACATACACTAGTTCTCTACTTTTTTCCATTGTTCTCTAAAACACTGGAAAACACTTTTGCAAGGAGTATTCTATCTCTGGGAAACTTAAAGATTACCAAAAGTACAAGGGTCTAGAACTGAAGATTTTTTCAATTTTGTTGTAGTTTATTTGCTTGTTGTATTTTTTTTCTGTAATTGGGAAGAATTTCTTCTGTTGTTTTACTTGTCATTTTTTAAGAGTACAGTCCACCTATTTGTCAGAATGATTCTCAGTTTTTGTCTAACAGTTTTTGTTTTTTTCTTGATTGTATACTTTGGATGGACACCAGAGGAGTGATGTCATTTTCAGTGCATCCTATTGAGATCAGTATTCCCAATGCTAGTCAGATTAACCCCAGTCACTCAGAATAGTGTCTACTGCACACTACTATCAACTGCCCTTGAAATTAACAAATTACTTGTGGGTAAAATGTCTAAGACATAAGTATCCTATTCCATATCCAACCCATTTGTTTTACGATCTACTCATGATTTTTCTATCATATCTTCTGTATCCATTGGCATCCTTTTGTATGGAACAGATTTCCCTTTCTGCTTACTACATAAGCATTTATAAATGTAGATCAGGGCTAGGGAATGTGGCTTAGGGGTAGAGAGCTTGTGGAACATATATGCAGCCCCAGTACAAACAAAAAAAAGTCTGAAGTGGTGCTGTGGCTCAAGTGTTAGAGTGCTAGCCTTGAGCAAAAGAAGCTCAGAGACAGTGCCCATGACCTAAGTTCAAGCCCCATGACAGGCAAAAATAAAATAAAAAATAAAAGAAATGCACATCAGAATGAGTTTGTAGATGTTTATTTTATATAGTGAGCTATAATATAGTATCTCTATTAAATTTAATGTACATATAGTTCCAGAAACTTGCTGCAGTATAACTTTCTTTTTTTTTAATTTTTATTTTATTTTATTTTATTTTATTTGAGAACATATTGTACAGAGGGGTTACAATTACATGGGCAGGATAATGCATACATTTCTTACCAAGCATTGCAGCCTCCTCCTTTGTTTACCCTTCACCTCCCTTCCCAGCCTCCCCCGTCCCCCCCAACCAATCATACCCCCCTCCCCCCCCCACAACGACATTGTAAAGCTGGTTTTGACATGACATTTTGTACTTCTCATTGTTGCAACAGGTCCACCTGAATCCTTAAACGACTTGTTTGTCCCCATCTCCTCCACATGTTATACTGACATCAAATATAGTGAAAGCGGGGGTTACACTGTGGGGGAGGGACATACAAAGCAACAAAGAAATAATCTTATAAATGCGTTAGAAACACATGCATGAAAGAAACGAAAACATTAAAATACATATTTAAGGGTTCGTTTTCCTAACATCACATTATCTGACCTTTTCCGCTTGGCTCATACCTATACTAGATATTGCAAATAAGGGAAACCATGGGACCTATGCTTCTTTGGGCCTGGCTTACTTCACTTAATATAATTTTTTCCAAGCCTTTCCATTTCCTAACAAATGGGGAAATGTCATTCTTTCTGATGGAGGCATAGAATTCCATTGTGTATATATACCACATTTTCTTGATCCATTCATCTACTGAGGGGCATCTGGGTTGGTTCCATATCTTAGCTATGGTACATAATGCTGCAATAAACATAGTTGTGCTGGTACCTTTAGTGTGGTCTTGTTTGTATACATTTGGGTAAATGCTCAAAAGTGGGATTGCTGGATCATAGGGGAGATCTATGTGAAGTCTTTTGAGGAAACTCCATACTGCTTTCCAAAGTGGTTGAACAAGTTTACATTCCCACCAACAATGAAGTAAGGTACCTTTCTGTCCACATCCCCTCCAGCATCTGTTGTTGTTAGAGTTCTTGATTTTTGCCATTCTAACTGGAGTGAGGTGATATCTCAAGGCTGTTTTGATTTGCATTTTTTTTATGGCTAGGGATGTTGAACATTTCTTCATGTGTCTATTGGCCATCCTTCTTTCTTCTTCAGAGAAGTTTCTCTTTAAGTCTTTTGCCCACTTATTTATTGGGCAGTTGTTTCTTTGAGGATTTGTTGTTGGGTGGTTTAATTTTTTGAGTTCCAAGTATATTTTAGATATGAGACCCTTGTCCGTTGTATGGCTAGTAAAGATCTTCTCCCAATCGGTGGGCTTTCTATTGATCTTGCTAGCTATGTCATTTGCCCTGCAGAAGCTCTGAAACCTTATGCAATCCCATTTGTCCAACCTTTCTTTGATTTGTTGTGCTTCTGGGTCTCTATTCAGAAAATTTTGGCCTGAGCCAAGGAGACCTAGGGTTTTTCCTATTCCATCCTGTAATGTTTTCAGAGGGTCTGCTTTGAGTTCAAGGTCTTTGATCCATTTGGAGTTGATTCTGGTGCAGGGTGATATATAAGGATCTAGCTTTAGTTTTCTACATGTAGTTAACCAATTTTGCCAGCACCATTTACTGAAGAGGCTGTCTTTCTTCCATTCTATTGTTTTAGCTCCCTTATTGAAGATTAGATGGCTATACGTATGTAGGTTCATTTCTGGGTTTTCAATTCTATTCCATTGGTCCTGAGGTCTGTTCTTATGCCAATACCAAGCTGTTTTGATTACTATGGCTTTATAGTAGAGTTTGAAATTTGGTATTGATATTCCTCCAGCAGTGTTCTTTCCGTTGAGGAGCGTTTTTGCTATTTGGGGTCTTTTATTGTTCCATATGAATTTTTGGATTGCCTCTTCTATTTCCTTGAAGAATGAGGGTGGAATTTTGATAGGTATCGCGTTGAATTTGTAGATAGCCTTGGGAAGTATTGCCATTTTCACGATGTTAATCTTTCCAATCCAGGAGCATGGGAGGTTTTGCCATTTTTTAAGTTCTGTGTTGATTACCTTTTTCAAGATTTTAAAGTTTTCATCATAGAGGTCCTTCACTTCTTTAGTTAAGTTAATTCCTAGGTATTTTATTTTTTGTGGGGCTATTACAAATGGAGTTGCTTTCCTAATTTCAGCCACACTTTTCTCATTGTTGGCATACAGAAAAGCCATTGATTTTGGGGGGTTAATTTTATAACCTGCTACTTTGCCAAAGTTTTGAATCAGCTTGAGTAATTTGGGAGTGGAGTCTATGGGATTCTTTAAATACAAGATCATGTCATCTGCAAAGAGGGAGAGTTTTATTTCTTCTTTCCCTATTTGGATCCCCTTTATGTCTGCATCTTGTCTTATTGCTGTAGCTAGGCATTCTAATACTAGATTGAAGAGGAGTGGAGAGAGTGGGCATCCTTGTCTTGTTCCTGAGTTAAGAGGAAATGGCTTTAGTTTTTCACCATTGAATATAATGCTGGCTGTAGGTTTGTCATATACAGCCTTTATTGTATTGAGGAATGTTCCATGGATTCCTAATTTTTCCAAAACCTTCATCATAAAGGGGTGTTGGATCTTGTCGAATGCTTTTTCTGCAACTATTGAGATAACCATGTGGTTCTTATTCTTGCTCCTGTTGATGTGATGAATAATATTAATTGATTTGCGTATATTGAACCAGCTTTGCATCCCTGAAGTGAATCCTGTTTGATCATGGTGTATGATTTTTTGGGTGAATTGTTGAAGTCGATTGGCCAAAATTTTGTTGAGAAGTTTTGCATCAATGTTCATCAAAGAAATGGGTCTATAGTTCTCTTTCTTTGATGAGTCCCTGCCTGGTTTGGGGATGAGGGTTATGATGGCTTCATAGAATGTGTTCGGTAGTGAGCTTTCTCTTTCAATTTCATTGAAGAGTTGGAGGAGTATTGGTGTGAGCTCTGCTTTGAAGGCCTTGTAAAATTCTGCTGTAAAACCATCTGGTCCTGGACTTTTCTTAGCTGGGAGGTCTCTTATTGCTGTTTCTATTTCAATGCTTGATATGGGCCTGTTAAGCTGGTTTAACTCATCTTGGTTTAGTTTTGGCATGTTAATATTTGCTAGGAAAAGGTCCATTTATGTCAAGTTCTCAAACTTATTAGCATAAAGTTTTGAGAAGTATTCCCTTATAATGTTCTGAATCTTGGTTGTTTCCGTGGTGATGTTTCCGTTCTCATCTCTGAGTTTATTAATTTGGGTGTGTTCTCTCCTTTTTCTGATGAGGTTTGCTAAGGGTCTGTCAATTTTGTTAAGTTTTTCGAAGAACCAACTCTTTGTTTTGTTGATTCTTTCTATAGTTTTTTTGGATACTAATTCATTTAATTCTGATTTAATTTTGATTATTTCTTTTCGTCTACTGGATTGGGGTTTATCTTGCTGCTCTTTTTCAAGGAGGTTTAGATGTGTCATTAAATTGCTAGTTTCAGATCTCTCCAATTTGTTGATGTAGGAGCTCAGAGCTATAAACTTGCCTCTGAGTACTGCCTTTGCTGTGTCCCAGAGGAGCTGGTAATTTGTGTGTTCATTTTTGTTGAATAGCATGAACATTTGAATTTCCTTTCTAATCTCTTCCATGACCCACTCATGATTCAGCAGTGTGTTGTTCAGCCTCCATGTGATACCGGACTTTCTTTGGTGGCTTTTGGTGTTGAGTTCTAATTTTATTCCCTTGTGGTCAGAGAGAATGCAAGGTATAACTTCAATGTTTCTGAATTTAGACAAGTTTGCTTTGTGGCCTAAAATGTGGTCTATTTTAGAAAACGTTCCATGTGCTGCTGAGAAGAACGTGTATTCTGATGCTGCTGGGTGAAATGTTCGGTAAATGTCTGTTAAGTCTAGTTCATCTATGCAGCTGTTTAGATCTGCGGTTTCTCTGTTGAGTTTTTGCCGAGTTGATCTATCTAGTGGGGAGAGTGGTGTGTTAAAATCCCCAACAATTAATGTCTTTGGATCTATATGGGATTTGAGGGAAAGTAGTGTTTCTTTGATAAATTTGGGTGCTCCATTGTTTGGCGAATAGATATTTAGAATTGTAATATCCTCCTGAAGGAGAGATCCTTTAATTAGTATGTAGCGACCTTCTTTATCTCTTCTCACGAATTTTAATTTGAAGTCTATTTTATCTGATATTAGGATTGCAACTCCCGCCTGATTATGAGGGCCGTTTGCTTGGTAGATTTTGTTCCAGCCTTTAACATTGAAAATGTGTTTGTTTTTACGGGCAAGATGTGACTCCTGCAGGCAGCAGATAGAAGGGTCTTGTCTTTTAATCCAACTAGACAGTCTATGTCGCTTAATTGGAGAGTTCAGTCCGTTAACGTTAAGAGATAGGACTGAGAGGTATTTGGGAGTTCCTGCCATGTTATCCACCTTCTTGGGGGCTGCAAAAACTGGGTTCTTCCTATGGTTCTTGGATTCTCAGTTTGGGTGCAGTTTCTTGGCCTTTGTTGAGGTCTTGTTGGTTTTCTATGTGTAGGACATCTTTAAGAATCTTTTGTAGGGCTGGTTTGGTGGAGATGTATTGTTTCAATTTTTCTTTGCTATGGAAGGTTTTTATTTGGCCTTCAGTTATGAAGGAGAGTTTAGCTGGGTCCAGTATTCTTGGTTGATAGTTGTTTGTTTTTAGGGCATGGCATACATCATTCCAGGCTCTTCTTGCTTTGATTGTCTCTGCTGAGAAATCTGAGGTGATTCTAATTGGTTTCCCTTTATAGGTGATTAACCTTTTCTCCTTGACAGCTTTAAGGATCTTTTCCTTGGTCTGAGTTGATCCTGTGTGGATTATAATGTGATGGTGGGATGTCCTATTCTGGTCTGGTCTATTTGGGGTTCTAAAAGCTTCTTGTATCTGAATAGGCCTATCTTTTTGTATGTTTGGGAAGTTCTCTGCTAGGATCCTGTTAAACAAATTTCCTAGACCATTAACTTCTGTTTCTAGGTGCTCCTCTACACCCATTATCCTTAGATTGGGCCTTCTGATGGTGTCTTCCAGGTGTTGGATAGACCTATCATATTTCTTGGACTTGTCTTGGATGGTTGTATGTTCTTTATAATATCTAGGCTGTCTTCAATCCCTGAGATTCGATCTTCTGCATGGTCTAACCTGCTGTCAAGACTCTCTACTTTGTTTTTTATCCCTTTTCCTTCTAATTGGTCAGCTTTGATGGCTTCAAGTTCTTTGTTGAAGCTTTGTTTTAGGTCTTGTATGAATTTCTTTACTTCCTTAATTTGGTGTTCAGTGTTTGTTCTCAAATCACTTAGTTGATTGGTTATGGTTTCTTTGGACTCCCATTCCTTCTGTTGGGTTCCATTCAGCATTCCCTTTGTGGTCTCCCTGACTTCCTTCAGCTCTTTGTTAATGGATTCCATGAATGCCTTTAGTGATCTTTGTGTATTCTCTACCTGGTCTCTCAATTCCTGAATTACTCTTTGATTAGCTTCCTCCCGTTTGTGGGATTCCTGCAGTTCTCTTTCCTCCCATTCGTGGGATTCCTGCAGTTCTCTTTGAGTGTTCTCAGCCTGCTCATGCCATTCCTCCCTTTCTCTTTGAGTATTCTCAAGTTGTTCACGCAAATCCTGTATCAGTTTTTGAGTAGCTTCCTCACGCTTATGATATTCCTGTATAAACTTTTGGGATGCCTCCTCTCTCTCCCTATCACGCTCATACAGAGTCCTTTGTACATTGTCAAACTTCTCATTTATCATGTTTGCTAGTAGTGATTGTAGAGCTATTTGGGAACTCTCCTCTGGATTATTCTTTATCTGTTCTAATCCCTGATTATCAAGATTGGGAATTGAGATACCCGAATTTGCCATTTTTCTTGTGGTTTTCCGGCTTACTCTGCCCATTTGAGATGAAGATAGCACCAGTTTTGTGCTAGTACACCATCTTAAGGCAACCATCAACCAAAGTTTGCGTTTGTACAGTCAATAGTCTACAGATTCAATCTAGTTCAACAGATACATCTATTCAACATCAAACAACTATATGTTAAAGGACTTCGAACCGCAGAAAAGAATTTGGAAAACCAGAAATTATTAGGATTAGGGAGAGATGTGGGTAAAAAATAGGAATAGATTGGTGTGGGGAGGCACAGGGAGAATTAACTGTGTCCTAATCACAATGCAGGAAATGGGTTGGGTAGGATGCAAGTAGAGAGAGAGAAAAAGAAGAGACGAAAAGAGGAATGAAAAGAGACCAGAAAAAAAAAATAGAAACGTAAAAGTTAATGTTATTATAGAGATTAAAAGACTGTCTATTTAGAGAGGAATGTGAATATGTTGAGAGAAAGGGAGGGACATGGAGGAGATGTGAAAAACTTTAAGGATGGGAAAGGGAGAAGAAAAGATCAGAAGTTCAGTAGAGCTAGACAAAAAACAAAAAGATAATTAAGAAAGAAAGAAAAAGAGAAAGAAGACAAGAAAAGAAAGGAAAACGCTCATTCACGTGTTCCTAAAATACAAATTATAAGAGGAGAAAAAAAAAGTTACTGGAAAACAATTATTTTTCAGAAGAGGCAAAAATTAAAGATTAATAAAAGTTTTAGAAGAGAAAAAAAATTATATACATATATATAAGGTAACAAAAAAAACAAACAAAAAAAAGAAAAGAAGAAGAAGGAAAAAAAGAAAAGAAAAAAAAGTCTTGATTTTTTTTGGGAGGGGGGGAGGGGTGGGAAGAATCCTGTATCTCCCTTTTGTCTGTAACCAGTCTCTTGTTGGAGTCTCTGGTCAGCTTGAGGTCCTGTGGCTTGATTGGTTTCTTAAGTCGGTTTGTTGGAAGAGGCAGAAAAATGCTCTGCTTTACTCAAGATTTTGAGATCCCCCTCCCAGGTTAGTTTTCTGGGAGGGTGATCTGCTTTGAGAATAACAAAAGAGGGGGATGCGGTGATGAGGCTAGGTTCTGGGTAGAGTTGAGGCCTTTCAACAAACAATAGCTTTTCCCTGGGGCTATTTTGTGATAAAGCTCACAGAGCCCAGCCTGGAGCCATTCTCAGGGTTTCTGTTTTTCAATTGATTGTGGAGGCTGCTAGAGGGAGGGGCAGCCTCTGGTCTGGTTACCCCGTGAGGCAAGCCACTCCAATGGCTGGCGCCTGAGCTGGGTGACTTTTCCCTGGATGGAGCTGAGTCTGGCTGGTCACTTTGCCGTCAAGTTCTTGTGACCTGCTAAAAGACTCGTTTTATTCCAAGGCCTGAGCTGGAGCTAGCAGCTCCTCCGAGCTTTGTCGGTATCCAAGATGGAGATCACCGGTGCTGGGGGCGGAGGGGTGGCCTTCCCTCCTCTGCTCCCTGAGAAGGAGTGAGGACATCGGGCTTGTACTCAAGCCGAGTCTTGGATCCTGGGTCGTCTCTGGTCTGCAAACTGCAGGATGAAGATGTCCGCTCCTTGTCGGTTCTTGTTGGTGTTGAGTAGAATCCGCTCGTCTGCTGCGTCTGGCTCCTTCGTCCCGGACTCTCTGTGTCTCAGGTATGACCCCGCAGTGGTGGTCACCGCCGCGACCCTTCCGCCGCAGCGGCAGCTGCTGGCAGGCGCTCAGATGTGTCTCCTTGGCTTCCCCTCTCTTGACTAACTCTCTGTCCTGTGATGGCACACTTGGTGTGATTCTCTGGCTTAGGACTGTTCACTGGAACTCTAAAACTGCTTTCTATGCGAGAGCTTGTTCAGATTCCAGCTTCTCCTCCGCCATCTTCCCGGAACTCTTGCAGTATAACTTTCATCTGTGTTCATATTTCCTTACTTCTGCTGCAGGGTATTAGAGGCCCTTTCCTTTCCCTGTCTATTACTTGAATGAATCTTTTCCCCAGGGAACACTGTTCCTTTGTAAAGCTTTAGAGTAGTAGGTAGTAGTTATGTTCATTGCTCTTGGCATGTTAATACCTAATAGTGTCCAAAGCTAGGAATTGTGTGTGTGTGTGTGTGTGTGTGTGTGTGTGTTTGTGTAAGTAAGAGAGAGAGAGACAAATTATATAGTCATTAGAATTTCTAAATCTTCATGTCAATATTTAGGTTAAAGAAATGGTGTTCTATTCCTTTTACACCAGGAGTTTTTGTTGTTGTTATTATTTTGTTTTGTTTTTGTCAGTCATGGGGCTTGAACTTTGGGCCTGGGTGCTATCCCTGAGATCTTCAACTCAAGGGGAGCCCTCTACCACTTGAGCCACAGCGCCACTTCCGGTTTTCTGGTGGCTAATTGGAGATGAGTTTCACGGGCTTTTCTGCCCAGTCTGGCTTTGAACTGCGATTCTCAGATCTCAGCCTCCTGAGTAACTAGGATTACAGTCATGAGCCTGGGCCCAGGTACACAAGGAGTATTGAATTTTGTCAAATAATTTTTGTATCTAATGAGATGGCCATAGTTTTCCTTCAATAAAGGAATATCTTTTAATGTTTGAATCATAGAGAACCAATTTTCTTTCCCTTCACTTAAAATTTTGTTTTTTATTAATTTCATAAAATGATGATTTTAATGTGACATTTGCATTCTTGAATACTATGCACTTTAGTTATAGTTATCTTCTTACCCTCTCTTATTTCTCTTCTTCCTCCCACTGGTTCCCTCTCTCCTCCAGTAGTCTCCTTTCTGCATAAGCGATTGCTTTTTTAATCTTCAATTGACCTTGCATTTTTTGGGAAAAACTATGTTTTCTCAGTGTATATATTATTTCTTTTCATATACAGCATTAACTTTTATTTCCTAACATTTTGTTATGGATTTTTATGTATCTACTTATGAGGGATGTTGCCTTTTCATTTACTTGTTATAACTTTGTCTGGTTTTGGTGTCAGAATAATACTGGTCTTATAATGAATTAGGAATATCAAAGCTTGTATTCTGAAGGATCTTGTGAGATTGGCTTTGTTTCTTCTGTATAAGGCAGACAGATTTACCAGTGAAGCCATTTGGGCCAGGAATTTTCTTTACAATTTCAATTTTTGTGGTAGCTGTATAGCTATTTCACTTTTCTTCTTTCTTTTGTGTCAGTTTGATTATTTATATCTTTTTAAATATGTCTGCTTTGTTTAGGTTTTCAAGTTCTTTGGCATAGGATTTCATCTTTGCATTATCTCTTACTATTTAAATGATATTTCCCTTTTTATACCCATATCAGACATTTTTGTCTTTTTGTTTTCTTGATTAGCACAGGCAAAGTTCATCAATTCCTTTTATCCATCCAAGGAACCATTGCCTTCTGGATTGCATAATTCCTAATGAGACATCTGTGATAATTTTTAAGATTCCTTCCACATTATATAAATGCATTCTCTCCTTGGCTTTTTATAGTTTTTTTTTTTGTTTCATAATACTTTTTACAAGTTATTTATATATTAATGTTGTTTTCTTTGTTCATCTTATTTGAAAATTGGATAAGCATGGATTTGAGTTTATAATTTTCATCAGACTTAGAACATTTCTGGCCACTATTATCAAATAGTCTTATGTTCTCCCCAGGCTCTCCCCTCAGTTTCTGGAACTTCATCTATATATATGCTTGACCACATAGTACTAATAGTCCTGAGAATAGAACTGAGTTTCTGGTTTTGTTTTTGTTTTTGTTTTCTTCTTCTTCTATTTTTAGATTTTCTTTTGCTGTATTTTCAAGTTTGCTTTCTCTAAGAGTTACCCAAATTTGGTGATCTGCTTCCTAAAAGACAGGTTAAGGAGGTGATGGAAGGGTATCCTTATTAGTGTTTGGAAGATGTCCAGCAACTTTGCCCTGTTTGAATAACTAAAAGAAGTGACTCAGTTTTTACACCTTTTTTATGTGCTGTAATTTACACACCATCTTTGGGGCCTATCAGAGTGACTGGGATGTTTCCTAGCTTTATGTAAAATCTCTTCACAGGTTTTACAGCAATCATATAACAGTATTAATTTATTCATTCATTTATTTACTTAGTGCCAGTACCAGAGCTTGTGCTCTTGCTTGTTTTTATTCACTTGCAGCTGACAATCTACCACTTGAGCCTCATTTCAGTCTAGCTTAGTTACTGATTAATTGGAACCAGAGTCTCTCAGGGATTTTTCTGCCAAGGCTGTGAAGTATGATACTGGAGATTTTAGCCTCCTGAGTAGCTAGGATTATAGGTCTGAGCCATAGGAGCCCAGCTATAATTGAAATTCATCTGTATAACCCTCCAAGGTAAACCAGAGGGTTTGGCCTCCCTGGTTTTCAGACTGTAGGTGGCAGTACCCAGATGCCCTCCTTTCTATACCTCCTTTCTATACCGAAGCTCAGGCTTTTCCCTTTGGCTTCCCACAGATCTTTCCTCTACCTTGTCTGTGTAGCTTATAACCACTCATCCTTCACTACTCTGTTGTAAGTATAAATTTCACTTTAAGAAAGGAAAAATCAAATCTATTTTTGTTTGTCTTCTCTATATATTTTTAATGAATTCTGCAGGTCAGTTTGTTCCCAGAAGGCCACACCAGAATTGAGGGAGAGCTTTACTTGCTTGCACATTTGCCTGTCGAAGCTTTAATTCAACTGCCAGCCTTTTGGCTTTTACTGTACTCTCATTAGTGAATGATATTTTGATCGTGTCATACTAACCAAGCCTATGTGAGAGAGGGGAAGCACCAGATACTTACAGAGGCATCAGAAGCTTCATAACTGCTAAAGGAATTGTTACCTTACACATGTATTTTAGTTAGGATATGTATAAAAGTAAAATCATTGTCGAGAAAGAAGCCAAGGAATATGCTTAGATTCTTTCATGTCTTTAAGAATATGTTCTGAACACCCATTGTGTTTCAAACATTGATTTAGGTATACTATATGGTGAAACTGACAGTGTAGAAGATTAAAATCTCTGCCCTGGAAATGTTTCCATTCTAGGATAGGAAGACATGTCAGATAGTGTGAGAGGCTATGGGAAAGGCTGAGCAACCAGGAGGCAGGCTCTGGAGAGAGAGGGTCAAGGGAAGCCTTCATCACCTTTACTTCCTCTCTACCTTCCACCAAAGAAATCTGATTTATAGCAACTTGGTTTTTTGTATTGTATAACTTCAGACTAAACCTTTTTTTCCCTTAACATTGTGCCCAGTAAGAAACCAACTTGTTCAATGACATTTGTTCAATTTCATTTTTTCCCAGAGGATTTCAGGAACTACTACCTACAAGTCTATGCTTATCTGTTTTTTGTTGTATTTATATCATAGTCTACATGTTTTGTTTTTTAAAAAAAGATCTACATTAAAGGAAAAAAGAGCAAAAACAAATGCTAGAGAAAGACAAAATTACTTAAGAATTTATCTCAGCAACTTGTCTTCATGCCGTTCTTGTAGTTTTGTGGGGGGGGTCCCCTAAAATAATGGCATCCGTACCATAAGTTTGGGTGATTTTGTAATTCTTTTGGACATTGGAAGAACTCTTGGAATTCTTTTGGAAGAATTCTTTTTGGTAGTACAAGAATTGTATTTCTTCTCTAGCTGGCCAGAAGCCTGGGATTAGACTGGGAAAGACGTGGCCAAGGCTGGTGGCATCAGGGTACTCTTTCTTTTCCCCTCCCTTAGAAGTGTAAATGTACAGCTTACCTTTCTGTTCTAGAAGCTACAGATAGTGTTTGGGCTTTCAGGTAACTGTTTTCCTTTCATCTCTAGACGGCAACACAAAGACAGAAAAGGGGCAAATGACACGTGACACAGCTCCACACCAGGCTTGGCTGCTTCCTGGGTAACTTCCAACTCTGCGAAAGTCTAAAACTCTGCTGCACTTTCTAGAAAACCACCAAATGCCATAGTGTATTTTGAAGAATCGGTGATGGATGCTGTATTTCTTTGATCAATTATGGGTATTTCCACCTGGAGCCTTTGGCAAGGTAGTTTTATCTTAGGCTTGAAGGTATCTAATGTAGATTTGAGTAATTTGGCTCACTTACCTTCTTCCCCAGCCCCAGCCTCCCATAACAGTGTGGGTCTTTGCAGTAGAAAGCTTCAGATTGCAAAATATCAAGAGGAGAAGGCCTGTTGGGAAATCTGGGTCACTTCTTAAATCTGACCTGGTTGACCTGTCCTACTTGGGTAAAATCAGCATGGTTTAGTCCTACAGATGGTGACATAAGCCCTTGATTAATTTTAAAGGCTCTGCTGAACCAAGTTTCAACCCATACTTTAAATATTTACCAAAAACTTGACCCTTCTTTCCTCCTTACCAACTTGGCAGCTTCTAATACCTCATGATATTAACATGTGCATTTTATGATCTTACAGAGTTATAAACATTTCTTCATTTTTATAATAGATTTGCCCAGTGTATGTATTATTGTTATTTTTAGAGTGGGAGTATAAGCTGTGAAGGAATGCTGAAAGTAAGTGCCAAAAAGTAATTAATTAAGTGGGGAATGTTGTAGGAGGTAGTGGGGGTCGTATGCAAACATGTCCTGGGATTTAAGCAGGGTCATGTACTAGACCTGCAGGAGGAATGGGTGGAGTGGCTGCTGTTCTTTGATCTGCCTGCATCACATGGACCCCAAACATCATCTGTAAGAACTGAGTTTCTAAATTTCTAAATCCATCAAGTAAGTTGAACCTAGTTCTGACAGGTAGTCTGTTAGTTTTCCACATCTGCTTTTATATGTAGAATTATTTTTATAACCTCAGAGAAATTGTAACATTTCTATGCTTACCAAAGTTGAGTTGCAAATCTTTTCCCAAACCCTAGCTCTACAAAGTCAGTATAGAACTCTGGATATCTTACAGACTTCCAGAAAGGGGTGCTACACAGAAATGATCCACTTGAAACTCATGCATGCCATTTGGGTAAGGTTAATGAGCCTTGCCAGTTGTGCATTTATGGAATTAAACAATAAGGCTTTCCCTATCCTCGTCTTGTACAATCCCAAGCACTGCCTTTGGCCCAGAGCAATTGCTAACACTAGAGTGCTATTGCTGAGTAGATGCTAAGTCCTTGACCTAATAGTTTTGTGGGGCTAACCTCTGAGCAAGAAAGCCTAGCACAGTGGCTAGTGAAGCCCTACCCTTGTATGTCCTGCAAGACACTTACTCTGTGAAAATGGGTTCCAAGTGTGAGGATCCCCCAGATTGTGAATGACTGGTTGGTACAGTTCTATCACTGGCTCATATCACCCTCATATTACATACCACTCCCAGCTTCAGCCTAGTGCTTCTCTGTTCTCTGACTTCCTCCTTCCCCTTTATCTTCCCAGTCACACCCTGCCAGAGCTACTAGATATGCCCAACTTGTTCCCAGAAGCCCTTTTCTCTTATTGTGACCTATGTTCGTATTCCATTAGCCTCTGACCTTTGAAGAACTGTCAAACTTAGCACATCTAAAATTATAAAAACTTGTTTTGTTCCCTTATGTAAGTAACATACATTCCCTCAAAAAATAAAACCAAGCACAAACAAAAGTGATCTACAACTTCCCCCAGCACCAAACAGGTTCTTCTTTGGCAGTTGTAAGCTCTGAATTTGCTAATTTCCTTAGTTTACACAATGCCCAACATCCAGTTTCTGTCCTCTTTTTTTTTTTTTCTTTTTGTCAGTCATGGGGCTTGAATTCTGGGCTTGGGCAATGTCCTTGAGCTCTTCAACTCAAGGTGAGCACTCTGCCACTTGAGCCACAGTGCCACTTTCAGTGTTCTCGTGGTTTACTGGAGATGAGTCTCACAGACTTTCCTGCCCAGGCTGGCTTTGAACTGCGTTCCTCAGGTCTCAGCCTCCTGAGTAGATAGAATACAGATGTGAGCCACTGGTGCCTGGCTTCTGTCCTCTTTTTAATAAGTAGCCGTGGGCACTGTTTATGCAATTCACTTCTGTCATTTTATCCAAGTCAAATCTTAACTGAGTCCTTCAGAAATCTCATGGGAAATTTTAAATTAAAATACGTCAACACATATAAGAACTTAAAAAATGAATTGAACCTCAAATCTCACATATGCCAGACATGTCCTCTACCACTGAGCCACACTGGCTGCACCAGCCCTTCCCACTGCATACCTATTGCCACAAGCCTAAGGATGTTTCCCACATGGATATCTAGCTTTCTCGCCAGCAGAGACCATCTGGCCTGGGTCTCAAATAGAGGTTCTACCCCAGTGATGAGCATGCCATGTCTTCCCACATAAATGTGAGTCACTAATGGACAGATTAAGATTCTTCCTCTTTCCCAAGTTATGGTGTTCTTTTAGAAAACAATCGTGCTTCAACCAGAAGAGGAGGTGGTCGAGGCCAAGGTGGAAGCCAAGGTGGAAATAAGCATCCTGCATCTCTTTTAGCATCAAATTCTGCATCCCTGAGTCAGCAATGCTCATGGTTAGAATTACTGTCTTAGGAGAAGGAGGAACCTTCATTGTGGGGCTGCTAATAGAAAATGGGGAGGGGGGAACCTAAATTGAAAGATAGGGGAAATACTTTAAAATTTTGGTATTGAAAGTACAATGATTCCCTGTTTTTCCTTTTCCAATCTTTTCTTCTCTCCCCCTCTTCCTCTTTTAGCTTCTATGATAAACATGTATTGTTGCATTAATTTTAAAATACCATACACTGGTGGCTCAAGCTTGTAATTCTAGCTACTTAGGAGACAAGAGATCTGAGAGTCACAGTTCAAAGCCAGCCCAGAAAAAGTCTGTGAGACTTATCTCCAAGGTGTGATTCAGGTGGTAGAGTGTCAGCCTTGAACAAAAAAGCCAAGCCAGAATGTGAAGCTATGAGTTCAAGGCCCAGTGTCAGCACGAAAAAAGGGGGGGGGGATACCTAGTGATATTAAAAAAATAATTAATGTATACAATTAGTTCCTTTCACATTCATAAATCTTTAAAAAAAAAATTTTCCGGTCGTGGGTCTTGAACTCAGGGCCTGGGCACTGTTCCTGAGCTGCTTTTGTTTAGGAAACTCACTCTACCACTTGAGCCACAGCACTACTTCTGGCTTTTTCTGTGTATGTGGTGCTAAAGCATTGAACCCAGGGCTTCATGCACACTAGGCGAGCACTCTACCGCTGAGCCACCTCCCCAGCCCTAAAAAAAAAAAAAAAAATGAGTCTTAGTTAATTTCTTGGAGAAAGACTCAGCATGGAAGAGTGTATATTCTACCGTTCTATGTTGACTACTCATGGATGCATAGCAAATACTGCCAGGAAGCAAATAATGGCTCTTCTTCTATCCCTAGATTTACAAGATTTCTCTATGGGATTCCCTGCCTCCCTCCCCTAGTCAAAAAGATGATGGGCTTTAAGTTGTGTGTTTGGAATGTGTACATGGATGACAAAATAAACTATTTCTTTTTCCTTGAAAAAGTTTCCTTGAAAGTTTCCTAGGGGTCCTGGAAATAATTGTAAATGCCCTAGGGTCTATCACAGCCTGAATGAAGAATGACTATTTCTGTCACCAGCACAGTAGAGAGAACAAGCATCCCATCATTGAGGACAGAAGAGAACATTTCACACTCACTGACAGCCACCATCTTCTTAGTTTTTTCCCTTAGAGACAGGAACCAAATTGCTCAGCCTTACTGGGAAAGCTTTTGAGAACCAGTTCCTGAATGCTACTTACTGGTTCTTCAAAAGGACTTTACAAGGATGAGTCAAGAGGAGTGGTGACTGTACTTTTAATGTTTTTGAAATGATTTGGACCACTTCTAGGAATATGTGAAACTGGATGATCCTAAGTTAATGTTGCATCTTTCCCCCTCATACTTTGCATGATTTGATCATTTAATAGAATTATAAAACGTTAATATTATTGAGACTATTTTTTGAGATTGAGAGTTTTTTGGTATGGATGTTGACCTGAGAGGCTAGATATGACAAGCGTACAATAAATGTCTTTCCCAATTGAGTGTGGATCACTTATCTTAATACATTTTACATTGTAAAACTCCTAGAAATACATATATTTTTTCAGTATGATGGGGGGATCAAAGAAGGAAGAGAGAGAAAGAAGAAAGAGGAAAGAAAAAGAAGGCGGAGAGGGAGGGAGGAATGAACATTCCGTATCTAAAGTGGTAGTAGTGGGAGATGGATCTACAGAAGGTTTCCTCTGGCTCAGTGGCTGTTTTACAAACGTATTGTCACCTTCTTCCCCACTGTGTGTTTGGGTTGATGACCAATTAGCCAGATATCATGAATGGTTTACAAAGCTTTAACAAGTTGCCCTGACTGTAGACATGCTGCTTTAGTTGGTCTAGGTGTGTCTGGATACTGGGTGTTTACATGTGGCCCCTACTGGTGTTTCACTCTCCTCTTCCTCCTCATCCCTACCCCTGTCAGTCTTCACAAGGCCCTCACTTTCACCAAGACAAGTGTATTCTTTTTAATTTTTCTGTTGTCTAGTTTCCTAGCACACAGCCCAGGCACACTCTAACACCCCAAAAGCATAAGAAGTCTGAAGTAACTGGGACAATAAGGGGTGGAATTTGAAGCCAGGCCCATTAGAGCTACTGAAAGTGAAATCCCTCCTAAAGTGAAATGATCCTGGGACAGACTCATTCAGGAGAGGTATGTTTCTCAAAGGGGGATGAAAGTAATTAATTTATATTGAAGGTTTGGAGATAGCTCATTATTGTAACAAGGATGCATGTAAGGAAAGCTCTCCTGTAAATCTATCCTCCATTTGTCTTTTTTCCCCCCAATGCTTCTCTAGGCAAGACAGCCACCATGAGATAAATCAGGTGTTGATGGACAGGCTGTGATGTCTCTTTCCTGTATAACACTCATCATGGCTGCCCATGAATGAATTGTGTGCCTGGAGTAGTGAGTAATAAACTGGGTGAGGGATGGCTATTCAGTGGACTTTGGCTTTGAAGGGGATGGACATGGGAATTTTTTTAACAGTGTAAAAGAGACAGAAAAGAGATCTACAGGATTTCTAGATATGGGTAAGAGGTAGACCTGAGCAGGAATGAATGAGCATAGGGCAAAGGCAGGCAGCCTGTGTCAAGACATCAAGACAAGAAGGAATTAATATCACATTGGCTTAGGGATATAATTTCACTTATTTTCTCCCTGGTGCTGTAGTCTAAAAGCACAGTGAAAATTCCAGTTTAAGTTGTGGTTAGAACCACAAGAGCCAGCTAACCTGCTGGCAGGCATACAACCTGGAAGGGCAGCAATTGTGTGAGGGCCCTGGGGCTGGACAAGTCCAGGCAGAGTAAGTGCAAAGTCAGGAGATTTCCTTTGCCCAGGTGTGAAAATAGGTGTCAGCTTTCAGAGCTATTCAAGTACCTTTCCATGCTTAACAAGCAGACCAGAGGCAGCTAATCACTCAATGAAAGCTAATCATTTTGCTGCTCATTTATTTTCCCAGTTAATGCTTTGCAAAATAAGTGTGTACCTTTCCAAAGAAGAAAGACTTGTAAAAAGGGTAGTGGAGTTCATGACTTCAGAAAACTGGCTCCCGCTTTTCTCTAACGACAGCTTTATAAGGCCAAGGAAGTTCAAAAGGTAAAGTGCATTGGTAGGAAATGAATTTTTTTTTTACTTGTCTAAAAAACATAAAGATATTGCTGGGCGCCAGTGGCTCATGCCTGTGATTCTAGCTCTTCATGAGGCTGAGATCTGAGGATCACAGTTTGAAGCACTCAGGGCAAGAAAGTCTGTGAGACTTATCTGTGATAAATTACCCACAAGGCCAGAAGTAGAACTGTGGTTCAAGTGGTTGAGTGATAGCTTTGAGCAAAAGAAGCTCAGGGACAACACCCAGGCCCTGGGTTCAAGCCCCAGGACTGGCACAAAATTAAAAATAAAGATATTTATATTGATTCATATGCATATATAATATATGTATAATTATTTCATCAGTGAGCCATAACTAAAAATACAGAGAAAAATGAGTGGGATTTTTTGTTTACCCAATTATTTAGGTAAAGGGTCTATATTTTCAAAGATTTCCTCTTGTGCGCTCTCTCTCTCTCTCTCTCTCTCTCTCTCTCTCTCTCTCTCTCTCTCTCTCTCTCTCGCTCGCTCGCTCGCTCGCTCGCTCTTGCTCTTGCTCTCGCTTTCTCTCTCTCATTAGTCATGGAGCTTGAACTCTGGGCCTAAGTGCTATCCCTGAGCCTGTCAGCTTAAGGCTAGTACTCTACCTCTTGAGCCACAGTTCCACTTCAGTTTTCTGGTGGTTTATTGGAGATAAGAGTCTCACAGACTTTGCTGCCTGGGCAGGCTTTGAATCGCGATCCTCAGATCTCAGCTTCCTGTGTAGCTAGGATTACAGGCATGAGCCACTGGCACCTGGCTTGGTCTCTTTTTTGAGTGAGTAGTTTTACTGAAGTTTTAGTAAATGAGTATCCTCCTGTAAGGCACACAGGCCCCAGAGAAAAGACCCATGCAGGTTGAATGCACAGCTTGGCTCTGTGCTAGAAACTATGTATGGCAATATTCTTTATACTGATACTGATAGTAATGTTATTATCAGCTCTGTTTTAAGGTCATATAAAATGAGGCAGTAAGTGGATGGGGGAAGCTCCTGCCAATTGAGGTATATAAGACCTACAAAACCATTTAGTACATGACAGGGCAGACATATATGTTTCTTGTATGCTTGTCAGCTTCCCTGGTCTGTCTGCTTGTACTGATAATTTTGATAGTTCTCTAGTAGTGTTATAATTCCAGTGGCCCCAAGAAGAAAAATGTTTCCCACTCCTGCAAGAGGTTAATAGACTTATGATGACAGTGTAAGAACTGAAGTCCTGCTCTTTCTGGTTTTGGAGCTCAAAGTTGTTTCCCACAGGAAAAGAGTGAGGCCCATCCCACCTGAAATCCACCAACAGCGCTCCTGTTTACAGCTACCACTGTCCTCTTTCCCATCCCTGATCTCTATTCCATCTTCCCACCATATACTCCACCACTCCAATACTCATCAAACCAGTTCATTCTGTAAACCATGAACAACAAAACGATACAGTACTACACAACGTAGGAAGCATCCAGGAGAACAAGGAAGGAAGAGTATGGCTGAAGAAATCAGAACAAGAAAAACACATCTGTTACGAGGAAGGGGTAAGGCAAGGGGAAGATCTAAACAGAGGGGAACATCATACATACCAGGATAGCAAGAGCTTTCCGGAACTCAATTTAGTTGTGAAAGACAGAGAGTGATAGGGTTATGAAAGTTACTGATAAAAATGAAAATTTTCTTGTCAGACCAAAGAAAACTGAAGCCAAGAAATCAGGGAGGAAGAAGGCTCTGGGATAATCACTGCTTCAAGGACTTGAGAAAAAAATCCACAAGACATTCCATCACATTCTGTACACATCCATGTTCGTCATGCCTCTCACCTAGCATGGATTTCTATAATCCAAGTTTATCTTCACATTCTTTAAAACTATAGCAATTCATGCAGCACTGTTCGCAATAGCTAGGATATGGAAACAACCTAGATGCCCCACCACAGATGAATGGATCCAAAAATTGTGGTATCTATACACAATGGAATATTATGCAGCCATTAGAAATGACAAAATAATGGCATTTGCAGGGAAATGGATGGAGCTAGAAGGAATCATGTTGAGCGAGGTAAGCCAAGAACGAAGAGACAAACAGTACATGGTCTCCCTGATAAGTGGATGATAAATCCAAAATGTTAGGTGATATGACAAAACTAACAGGACTTAAGAAACAAGGAACTCCCACTCATCTGGTTGAACCACTACCAAATATCCCCATGCTGCTGATCACATATATGATATATAACATGTGAGCACCGTTATATATTACAGACTGTGATAGACAATTTGCTCCAGGAAAGCTAGAATGAACTTGTGACTTTAAACGAGCATCATTATTCCACAATACTGTGAATTACCAGAAATTAAGTAATCACTTAATCACAATCAAAAAAAAAAAAAAAAAAGAACCTTGGGGAAGGGAGGGAGGGAGGGGATGGTAGGGGGAAAACAATGGAGGGGGTAACAATGTTCAAGAGGAAGTGTACTCATTACCTCACTCGTAACTGTAACCCTCTGTATAGTATCTTTACAATAAAAAAAATTAAAAAAAAAAACTATAGCAATTCAGATAAGATGCCCTGGTAGAACCTTTGTTAAGAAATGGCACCTCTAAGCAATAAGCAGATGACAACTCCAGCCTGAAATATTCAAAACCAGTTAAATTATGTGCCCAAGTGTCTTCCATGAACGTCTTTCCTTTCACTAATAAAAACTCTTTTTCTCTGACATCTTTGAATATACACATAGTTTACCAGGTATGTGTCACCCATTGCAAGGACCCTCACAGATAGGTAATAGATCTGTTATTTAATTTGACAAGAGTTAAAAAAAACCACCTATAGGAAGCACACTTTCAGGAAAGATGTTCTCTTAGTGGCAGTAGAAAAGAAGAGAGACATTGCTCTTCAAAGCCCCAGAGCAACCTTTATTTACTGGAAAGAAATAGTCCTAAAATATACACAAAAACTGTGGTTCATAAAATTCATACAAGGTTTTGAGATGTGACCCTACAAATATCAAAGAAATACTCATCTGTCTCAAAAGTGAGAAATCTCCAAGAATTAACCCAAGTTAGGTCAAAGAGAAAGACATGAAATAAGATATCAAGAAAAGGAAATGAAAGATAAAATGTTGTCAAACAGCCAGTGAAAGTAGTAAAAATAGTAATTAACTACAAAACATAGTAATGAAGCCATTCACACACCGAAAAAATAAAAAACCCTCAGGCACACAGTAGGGATAAAAGAATTCACAGAAATTACAGAAGGTAAGACTGCATTTGGCTGTATAATAATGCACACCTGTGGGCTGGGAAGGTGGCTCAGTGGTAGAGTGCTTGCCTTGCATGCATGAGGCTCTGGGTTCAATTCCTCAGCACCACATAAGCAGAAAAAGCCAGAAGTGGCACTCTGGCTCAAGTGGTAGAGCACTAACCTTAAGCTGAAGAGCTGAGGGACAGTGCCCAGGCCCCATGACAGGAAAGAAAAAATAATAATAATGCACACCTGTCATCGAGAAGGCAAGAATACCATGAGCTCTAGGTCAGCCTGGTCTACATGGCAAAACAATGCAGTAAAACAACCAACCAACCAAAAAAGAATTTATGGTTCAGATAACCAGGTTCAGATAACCAGGAATACATGTAAGAAAAATTACAGATCTATATTAAGAAACTTTAACTGACAGAAACAAAGCAGTCTTGAAAAATGCAGTTATGCCATATTCTTGAATAAAAGGAGTGAACATCAGACTGACACTAAAACTCCCTAAACTAAGTCATTTATAATTACAATAAATACTCTGCTAGGATAGTGTTATGGCCCAACAAGTTGATACTAAAATTCCTTGAGAAAATAAATTAGGATAAAATATTCAGAAAAGTTCTTCAAACTATCAATAAGTAGACCTGGCATTGGTAGGTCACATCTGTAGACTCAACTACTCAGGAGGCTGAAATCTGGAGGAGTGAGGTTCAAAGTAACCCAAGCAGAAAGTCCATAAGATGCCATTTCCAAATAACCAACAAAATGCTTGGATCTAATAGCATGAACACAAAGTCCTGAGTTCAATCCCTGTTACCATAACACACGTGTGTGCTCATGAATACATGTGTGTGTGCGTGTGCACACACACATAAAGGATAATAGGAATACTCTATCCATCTCACAGTGAAATCTTAAGTTACAAAAATTAAAAGCATGATATAAGTTAAATAGAAAGATAAAACACAGTAGAAAGCCTATAGAAAGCTATAAATGCATTCAAAGATCTAGTGTATAATGAAAGTTTCATTTTACATCTATAGCTGAAAGAAAGGGTCATTAAAAATGATTTGGTACAATTTAGTAATTTCTTTAAAAAGTAGATTCAAATTGCAAATATGAAAAATTCCAAAAAAGATCAAATATTATAAAAGATAAAAAAAAGGCACAAGTCAACAGAAAATGATGTGGAGAAAGACAATTAATGGAACAAAATGAACCCAGTGACAAACTGTGACTCATTGATTTCAGTTCTGGGCATTTATATATGTAGACTAGATGGAATAGTTGTGTAGGCAAGCTTATTCATTATGTTGTTGGTTGAAATAACGAAAGATTGGAAACATCACTGTTCATCTGTAAAGGGCTAAATTACAGTGTCTGAATAATGGTTTCGAGTTATCTATCATTACATGACAAATTTCCTCGAATTTAATGGCTTGAACCACAATTCATTATTCTCTCTCACTATTCTGTGGGCTGACCACACTCAGCCTGGCAGTTCTCACTTAGCTGTTGACAGGGCTAGAAGCCTCTGGAGGCTCCACCATCCTCATTTCCATGTCTGCTGTTTGTCCTGGTGGGGCTGAAGAAGTGAGAGAGTGGCTGAGCATCTCTCCCCAAGTGGTCTCTTAAGTAAGGCTAGCCTGGACTTCCTCACAACAAGGCAATGTTACAGTGATCAGACATCTGACTACACCAAGGGTGAATGTCCCATATGGCAGGAGGCAGAAGCAGACCTTCCTCATGCCTGACTTGCAACTGGTACAGCCTGTCAATTACACAGCATTCTGTGGGTCAAATAAATCTCTAAAGCCAGCTCATATTCAAGGGGAGAAGAACTATAATCTACTTCTGAATGGAAAGAGGAGCAAATAATTTTGGACCATCTATAATGAAAGTATATGCAATTGTAAAAAAAAAAAAGAGAGAGAGAGAAAGGAGGTACTCTATATAATAACTTGGAAAAGGTTTTAAGTGAATAAAAGCTAAACATAGGGCAATGTAAATAATATGACATGGTACTAACCACCATTTATAGTTTCTCTCTCTTTGGTTTCAGTTACTTATGATCAGCTGAAATAAAAAATTATTAAATGGAAATTTCTAGAAATAAATAAGTCATAAGTTTTCAATTTCATGTTATTCTGAATATCATGATTGCATGCTATCTTGCCAGGTACACAAATCATCTCCTTGTCCAATGTATTCACACTGTACACGCTACTGACCCTTAGAAGCCATTGGTTATCATAATGACCCCCAGCAGTTGCGCTATTACCTTGCATTATTAGCATGTGGCTCAAGGAGAATCTATAAAGATCTTCCTTTAAGTGAGAAGATATGTATAGTGGGTGGGGGGACTTAAAGACTACATATAGAATTCTAACCATCCATGGTTTCAGACATGGATAAGGTGAGTACTGTATAATTTGTTTAAGAAGATAGGAATAAGGAAAAATACCTATGCATATATTTGGGTGTAAGAATAAAACTTTTTTTTCTTGTTGGTTGTGAGGTTTGAACTTAGGACCTGGGCACTGTCCCTGAGCTTTTTAACTCAAGGCTAGTGATCCACCACTTTGAGCCACAGCTCCACTTCCAGTTTTCTAGTGGTTAATTGGAGAGAAAAGACTCACTGACTTTCCTGCTCAGGCTGGCTTTGAAGTTCGATCCTCAGATCTCAGCCTCCTGAGTAGCTAGGATTACAGGCGTGAGCCACCACTGCCACCCAGCTAAAACTTCTTAATGTATCTATTTTTTTTTCAAATTTTGAAATGAAACTACTTGTATTTTAAGAAAGCTAAAAGATGTTCAAACCTCCTTTCTCATTTCCTCAAGGTGATGAACTTATTTGGGAGAAATAATAATAGGTCCTATCTTTATAGTTCCACTGCTTCCCTTGCTACCAAAAGCTACCAACGCAATATAATCAGCCTAGAAAATAGTCCCTTTGGTCATCTAGCTTATAGCTAATTGTTCCACTGGTTATACTGCTGACAAATTAATCATCCTATTTGCGTTCAGCTGAGGGTAAGGAATCTATTTTCCTTCCTTGTCAAACCCAAAGCTTCCATATGCAATTTAAATATTTGAAACTGATGCCTTCCTTTCAACCATGGCAGTGTGGAAGGTCCAATAATAGAAAATGGTTTGCAGAAGCCAATGAGCTACAAAGCCTAAACCTTGTGGCTCAAATTCAGTGTCATACACTTCTTTTTTTTTATTATTTTTTATTTTATTTGTGAACATACTGTACAGAGGAGTTACAATTACATGGGCAAGATAATGCATACATTTCTTACCAAGCATTGCAGCCTCCTCCTTTGTTTACCC
This sequence comes from Dipodomys merriami, assembly GCF_024711535.1. Classification (NCBI taxonomy): domain Eukaryota; kingdom Metazoa; phylum Chordata; class Mammalia; order Rodentia; family Heteromyidae; genus Dipodomys; species Dipodomys merriami. The sequence goes on along the minus strand of NW_027206333.1, from coordinate 283,520 downwards.
TTCACATCCCTTCCCAGCCTCCCCCCTCCCCCCCACCCAATCCTTCTCTCCCCCCCCCCCCGCTCCCCCCCACCAACACTGTAAAGCTCCTTTTTGACAAGTGTCATACACTTCTACCCCATGCCAATACTATCATTTAAAGAAGCATAAAAAGAAAAAGGAAATTACCCATAATCCCACGTTTTAGGTTCTTATCTACATCAGCAGTTTTCCACTATTTCTCCACCCCAATTCATCGAACCCCTGTGACACTTCCATGAATAACCATGATTCATTTGGAGTTGAGTTTCTGGGTACAAAGAATGCAGTCTGAAAAACCCTATGTGTGTGTTTTCTGTGGTCTATTTGCTCATAATCAGGGGTAAACAAAGTTGATATGTCAACTAGCTGATATGGGTTGACCAGTAGACAGTATCTTGATAATCCTATTGATATCTGTGGGCCCGCTCTGCCAGGCATCTGCTTTACTTTTCCTAAGATGCTAGAGTTTTATGTTAGTATGAAGACAACAGTAGTCACCTGTGTGGTCACAATATACATTGAGAGGCTGACTGCTATTCACATACATTTACATACAATTTACATACAATTACATACACACACATATAAATATTGAAATAGCTATATCAAAAACAAATTTTGATGCTGCCAATCATAATCTCTCAGTCACTATAAGATTACTTTTTAAAATACTTTAAAGTAAATGTGATAGCAAAAAGAAAAACAAACTTTATTTTTAATTAGAGGATTTTAAAGACACATCACAAATAGCCAGAAACTTTTGAATTGTTTTCTAAATGATTTTCTATATTCTAGAAGTAAAAGTGACTAATGATAGTGTATGGATAGGTATGTTTATCAACCACAACAAAATAGTTGACACCTCTGGTTTTGTATCTTTCTGCCATAATGTAGAAAATGCTACTTGTTGACTCTGGAAAAGTGTTAGAAGTTGCTCCATTAAATTATTTTTTAAATCAAATGCTTAATCAGAAATGCTTTTTGAGAAGGTGCTAATAGCAAACACCTAATCCTAGCTACTCAGAAGGTAGCAATCGGGAGGATTGAGGCCATTTTGAGGCCAGCTGAGGCAAAAGGTTCATGAGACCTCCCCTACCCCCCAACCACCTCAACCAAAAACTGTATTGTGGTTCATGCCTATCACCCAAGCTACACAAGAGTCTAAGAGAAAGAAAGTCAGGGAACTAGGCCAGACTAGGCAAAAAATTTTCATGACACTCCCTGAAGGACTTGCCTCTCCTCTCTTGGCCCAATCATTTTGTGTATCTAAAGATGGAATATGAAGGACTGACCCCCACCCTATTGTTCCAGGCCCATACAGATGCCAGGCAAAATCCCAGGTATGTGTCAACTTGTTTGAACCCACCTAAGCCCAGCTATAAACATTCCATTGTGTACCCAACTGAAAGGCCCCCACCTTCGTTGACCTAGTGGCTTTTTTTATTAACCTCTGCCTCCTTGCTCAGACCTCCTATAAAAACCCAGCTCCCGTCCCAACTCTTCGGCGCAACCTCCAAACCCAGGGGAATTTCTGTAACCCTCCTGTTCCTCAATAAACAGTCCATGCCTGTTGATGATCTGATCGCGACTGGCCTATTCCTTTTCCCTTTTCCATTCCCCTCCATTTTCCTAACACTCCCCACTCCCCTCCCCACCCCCACACACATCAAGAAAAAAGGCTAGCTGTTATGGCATATGCCTATCATCTCAGCTACAATGGAGAACATAAAAGGGAAATAAACATCCAGGGCAACCTGGGTAAAAAAGTAAGACACACAAAAAAATAACAGAGGAAGAAGAACTAGAGGCATAATTCAAGTTGTAAAATGCCTGTCTAGCAAGTAGGAGGCTCTAAATTCAAACCTCAGTTCTTTTGAGAGAGAGAGACAGACAGACAAACAGAGAGGAAAACTGGTTAAAAAAATTTGTGATGAAGATATGAAATAAGTTATTTGTAAAAAATTGTTCTTTAGTTGATAACATTGTGGACATTAAGCAGTTGAATGACATGAGTTATGACACAATCTGAGGGTGATTAACTGCAATTGTGGTTCTCCCTGATCCTAAATTGTTATGCTGTATTTTTCAAAACTTGGTTTCTTGTGCTCTACGACTTCTTTCTTCTTCATTCTTTAAACCTACTTTAGAACTCATTAACTGACAAAATGTTCTGCATGTTTTTGGCTCCAACTTAATGAGCTATTTAAACAGCTTTGTATTCTAAGGGGAAAATAAGGTTTAACTTAATTATAATTTAATAACATTAAGTCTTATTTAAGACTCTCCTGTTCAGTTGACTCCAATACATGTTATATGTATGTGAGTGAGTAGATGTTTTTTTTCTCTCTCTCTGGCTATTAAAAGTATTAGTGAGGGCTTACACAGTGGCTGAAAGCAAAGGTCCGACAAAGATGGGCAGGACTAGAGCTGTGCCTCAGTTTCCTCTCTGTGAAATTTATTTAGTGCTCTTAGTCTCTATCACTTTGAGAGCACCTTTACTCTGTTAGAGTAGGTCCCCTGTTTGCTTGTCTGTCTCTTTGTTGGCTCATCTGCTTGCCTGCTGGCTTACTTACTCAATAAAGCTCTGCCAAGTTTTCTTACCATTATGACTTGTCCAGAAATTCGTATCCTGATATTGAAGTCAAGGAACCTAAATGAAGACTCCTGCTTTTAGAGGGAAACTTTACAAACCTTCACCTGCATGGGTGACATAACTGCTTCATATTCACAAAATTATAAACCAGGGCCAACACTTAGCTGGGTACTTGGCATGTGATGGGTGTCATTTCTAGCATAACGTGATGATGTTGTCTAGTTTTGTTGATGTCTGAGTGGGTGTTATGGTCTTAGACACCATTAAGAGTCTACAGAGACACTGATTAGACACCACTGAATACAGCTATAAAGCTGGCCCATCAGGTAGACTTCGGATTGCTACCATTCCTTCCTCTTCTCACAGGAAATGGAGCCCCCTGTGAGAGGGGAAACAAAACCCCTTGAAAACCCTCTGCTTACAAAACCCACAGAGCAGTTTCACAGAGCCCATCTCTACCCTCTATTCTAAGGCACATTGTAACCAGTGTTCTAATGCCCCCTTTTGTAAGGATGAGTTAAGCAAGAGGTTGGTTGACATATCATTATCACATTTTTGAAGTTAAACAGCCAGGGAATCTATGAACTCTCATCACAGTTAATTATTCCTGAATATCTCTGCTCTGTTGAAACATATTCTATTTATTTAGCAGCCCCTTGGGAACCCTGGGCGCCTTTGTCCCTGAGACACGGCCAGTGGTGTAAAACCTCTGCATCTGTCAGATTTCTCCATGTGGAGCATAATTGCCTGATTTCCATTTGAAAGTACAACCCTGACATTAACGCCACATAAACCCACCAAGGATAACAATGGCTTCCTGACACCTACAAGGGGACAGGAGGGAGGGGGGAGGCATAATGTGGGAATAAACACGTATGCCAAATGAACAGCTTTCCTGGGACCAGGTCTGAACTTACAGCTGCAGATGAAGTGCTCCTCAGAAACAAAAAAGAATAAAGAAAAAAGAAAACCATAGATTAGCATCAGTGTGAGTCTGTTGGAGCCAGATGGCAAGAGGAGGAAGGAGAGAGAAAGAGAGAGAAAGAGGAGAGAGAGAGAGAGAGAGAGGAGAGAGAGAAAGAGAGAGAGAGAGAGAGAGAGAGAGAGAGAGAGAGAGAGAGAGAGAGAGAGAGAGAGAGAGAGAGAGAGAGAGAGTTCTCTGCTTTCTTCAGGCACCCATCTAGCAGATGGCAATGACAAGAGATAGCAGTGAGCTAACTTCTTAACCAGGCAATGAGCGTACCCTCTTTCTTTTTTCAGAAAAGAGAAAAATAAAGATGAAAAAGAGAGGTACAGAGGCTGGATGATTGCTCGTAAAGATTGAGCAAGTTGTGACGCAGGGAAGGGCAGGGACTCCAGGCAGCTGCCAGCCTTGGGCAACTGCCGTCAGCCGTCCACAAAGGGTGGTTGTGGAGAGAGAAAAGACAGCAGACAAGGTTTCCAGTGTACTGTTATTTCCTCCATTGATGTCCAAAGTGACCTGGAAGGCTGGAGGTAGAGGAAGTTAGGAGGAGGGACAGACACTGGCAGTAGAAGCTGTGGGTCCAGTTCTGTGGAGGAGGGACAGTGGCTAGTGTCTGCAACTTCTTACTAATAAAAGTGCTGCCATCTCCATGGCCTAATGGCCAATGAATCTGCCAATCCATGGCGTGAGGACCAGCCATTGGTATGGATCTGGACCTGCCATGCTTGGGACAGGTACCCTAAGGTAAAAGGAGCTGGGGGAGGCTGAAATCAGGCAACATTCTGGGGTCAAAATGAACATTTCAAACTATAGAGATGGAGGGTTCCTCTTCTCCAACTTTCTGAGACTGAGAAGGCTGGGAGTCACAATGCAAAGCAAAACCTTCACAGCTCCTCAGCTAGTCTCTTACCTTCAGTGACAGCCTGACCCCCACTGGTGGGCATCAGATAGACTAGCCAATGCTGGAGTGAAAGCCTAGCATATGCATATGTGCACAGAGGTGTAGGCTTCCTACAAGCCAGGGTGCCTGGGAGTATGTGTTCACACCACCTCACCCAGGGATCACCACCCCGCCAATTATGAATAGAGGAACATATGGGATGCTGGGAACCCAGAGGGTACTCCTCCAGTCTAGTTGGCCAGGCCAAGCCCCTGAAGGTTGTCTCCAGCAGTGCTGACTGAAAAGAACACACCAAAGACTCCAAGGTGATGCCTAGTGCTGGGAGAGCTAGTCTTTCATTAACAGCTGGATATGATTATTTGAATCACTTTAAACACGGAGCCAGATCCTCTCCATTTTCAGCCAGGGTTAGGGCCCCTGCTTCCCCAATTCTGGTAGTCATAGGTATAACTGAATGGTGCATTGGCATATTCTACTTTAGCCAAGAAGGTGAAGCAAGCTGCCAGCTGGGAGCTGAGACCGTAGGCTCCAGCTCTTCTTCCAAAACTAAAACTGAAAGGCACCAGCCTACCAAATAACTGCTTTGCTCTCGATCTCCAAGGCAATGCTCTCTAACAGTGCTCTTTATTCTAGTCAGGGTTCTCACCCACAGCTAGGGATTTTGAAAGGAAAAGACAAACATGTAGGAAAGACAAAGGCCTTTCACCTCACTGAACAGGGAGAACCATTACTTTATAGGAGACTTTATATATATATATATATATATATATATATATATATATATATATATATATATATATACATATATACATATATATACGATGTTGTCAGCTGCTGAGGGCTCACTCCTATAATTTTAGCTTATTCAGGAGGCTGAGATCTGAGGGTTGCCATTCAAAGCCAGCCTAGGCAGGAAAGTCCATGAGAATCTTATCTTCAATTAAACACCATAAAAGCCAGAAATGGAGCTAGGACTTAAGTGATAGCATACTAGTCCCGAGCATTAAAGCCCAGGAACAGTGCCCAGATCCCTGAGTTCAAACCCTAGGATCAGCACCAAACAATAACAACAACCAAAAGAAAAAAAATGTTGGCATTTCAATTACTTTGTCAATTTTTCATGTAACCCTCAGGACAACCCTTGGAGTCAGATCTTCTGATTATACTCAGGTGGGCTGGCAAGGCACAGAGATGTACTCATGTCACATAGCTGATAAATGGCAGAGTCAGGATTCAAACGTGGCTCTCTGGTTCCTGGCTCGATCTGGTTCCAGACTGTCCTCCACACCAGCCTCTTGATGCTCTGCCTCTGATCACAAGGTGTTCTGCTCTGGTCCTTCCCTAAGCAGTGCCATTTCAGGTGACTGAATCTTCCTGCATCCATCAAGGTAGGACCAGACAAAATAAAATGGAGTGGTTGCCAGGAACAGAAGTAACATATAATACCTGTGCAGACTCCTAGCCAGCATCCAGTTCGGCATGCCAAACCTGCCAACTAAAGAATTAAGAGTAGTGAAGTGTACAACAGCAAGTTTATTCAAAGAGGAAGTATACACTCTTCGGACAGGAATGCCAAGGCTGAGAAGTAGCTGGGGGTCTTTTTGGACCCATATCTCCTCCCCTGGGATTTGCACTTGTTGCTTGAGGGCTTGTGCATGTGCTGTTCTAGCTCTTTTTATTGGTTGAGTGGGACACCAGAGCATTTTGGAAAGACGAAGTTCCATGATGAACCATATGTTGTGCACTAAATGTTTTGTCAGCCATTTTTCTTTATCCTTATCTACCTAACAATTCCCCCTCCCTTTTGTCCCCTAGCAGTTGATGCTCCTTAAATCTGACTAGTCACTACTAGTGTGAGTACTGCCATCATCTTTGTGCTCTTTCCACCGAATTCTCATGAAATGCCTGTGAGGTAGACCCCTTTGACAGCTGGTGAATTGAAACACAAGACAGGAAAAGCAAGAGCTGTGACCAGAACCCCCATCTCTTGACCTTATCTTACCTGGGCTTGCCCCGCCCTGCTGGAGCACACTTCTCTGCTTCTATCCTTGTCAACACATGGTTGCTGTCCATGATTAGGCAAGATTACAATTCTTGTCACCTTGCCTTCCTCTCCCTCTGCTAGGACTGACTGGGACCGACTCAGGACCCACCCATGCCCTCCTGGGAGGTGCCAAGAATGGATAACAAGCTTATTGTGCCCTTAGGATTGTCTTTATCATCTATATCCAAAACTGTGTTTGTTCTCATCATCACTAACTCAGATGTGTGGCCCCAGGACAGCTCTGTCCTCCCACCACACCTCCAATCCCCTCATTGGAGGAGGTTCTGAGGACATTCGCCATGCTTTTCTTTGCAGGAGGAAGCTCTCTATCCACAGCTAGAAGCTGAAGGGGAGCTGCTGCCCAAAGGACTTGGGTGTCTGGCCTTGTTCCACTGCTTTCCTAACTTTACCCTTCCGGTGATTTTCACAGTTTCCTCCCATTTTACTCTCAGAGAATCTCTGGGGAAGGCAGCTTTTGTTCTGTTGCTTCACATAATTCCCAGAGCTAAGAAAGGAAAATGATTTCCTTTCACGGACCTCTGGCTGAGTGTCTTTCACATCTCCGCTGTGTTAGGGAGTGATTTATAAACTGCAGAGTCTGGATCTCTTTCCTTCAACTTCTCCTCCTCTTTCCCCTTCCTCCACCCAACACTTAAAGCAAACTTGAGCCCCAAGATCAGAGTGTCCTGTGTGAAGTCGGCCCCCAGGGGAAATTTTTAGAGGCCGAGGTCAATAATGAGAGCATGAAGCCATCCATTCCTGTCTGAAGCAAACAGAAACTGGCACACTCACCATCTCTAAGAACAAACATGTTCTAGTCCTCAAGGTTGAGGGCTGGATTTGAACCATGAATGTCAAAGCATATTTTCCAAACTTGTCAGGCCTGGGTTTTATTTCTAGACTTTTATTCTCAAAGGGGTGATATGGAAGAGATGAGACTTAAGAAGTTTTGAGCTGGGAAATGAAGTTTCCCTTCCCCACTGCCATGGCACTTAACAGAGGGAAATGAATGCCAGGCACTGGTTTTCTCTCTGCTACAACAAAATGCAGAAAGCAGATGGCCTGGGGTCATTAGGAAAAGGACTTATCTTGATCTGATCTGTGGATGGTTGGTGATCAGCTGATTCCATGGAGTCCCCTCCTGCATTTGGGTTCCTGGAGAGTGGAGCTTCATCAGAAGCTAGAAAAAGACAAACATAAATGAATCAAGCCTGACCAGCATTCATACTGGGGAATGCTGAGTCAGGCCCTTGAGAACATACTATGGATACTGGAGTGCTGTCTTTCTTTCCTAACATGATCCTTGGCGGGACAATGTCTTCATGGCCACGAAGACCCATACACAGCACCCCTTTTGGCTCTATCATTCTTTTCATGCCACCATGGGCCATCTTGTTGTTACCCCCCTTTTAGTACCTTTTGTGTAACTCACATAATAGGATAAGTCGCCATGCTATCGGACTTCTGAGCTGCAATGTCAAAGGGGCTGAGATATGAGCTTGGCACCATGAGTGCTAGTGACAAGCTACTGCTGGCTTTGGGCCGGCCACTTAACCTCTCTGGGCCTCATCTTTCCTGATCTGTAAAATGGGGAAGTGGTTATTACATTGGCGGATTTATATCGAGTGATTCACACAATGTCTCCTCTCCACCACCACCACCACCGCACAGAATACAAGCTCCATGATGCCAGTTAGTCATTCTAATTATGAGAGGGAGCCTTGGTAAAGAGTGATATGAACCAAGGCAGGAGGGAGTGAATAGGAGAAGGCTGGAGAAGGTAGGAGACAAGCAACTGGCTGCAAGATGCTGTCTCTATCTCCTCTGCTCTCCATGTGGTTTCATTTGGAAAGCTCAGAGTCTGAGATTTTTTAAGCCATTTATCATCTCCATTTCCTCCTTTACACTAAGCATTGTTCCAGAGACACTCAAGTTCAGAGGTGCCTGTGTTAAATGAGAGCTCATGTACATGGGGTGTTCCAGAAAGCAAGCAATTAAGAGGGACTTCCATCACCATGCGAAGCTGTTGGCACCACAGTTTCTTCCTGACTTGGATCAATGATCAGTTTTACTTTAAGATCCGAAGAGCAATAGGCAGATTTCAGCTCAATTAGATGGAGACAAGCTCCATATGCTAATGCTCTGGTCCCTAATGAATGTAAGTGATGACATACACATAGAACATTTGGAGCTACTAGACCCATCTCCAGACACAACTCAGTCTCAGGCTCCAAAGAGGCGAAAACTGAGAAGAGATCTTTAGAGCCCAGAAGAAGAAAGGGGAGGACCTGGGTCAAGTAGAGCCATGTCCCTGGGGCAACTCTGGCAGATGAGGGATCTGGAGAGTTCAGCATTGGCACTAAACTATAAGAACCAGCCCTCATTAATCTCTCCATTGTAGCTTTTCTATAGCCTATGACCAAAGTGGAGTTGGCTTAGTGTAGTTACCATATAGGTTCATTTGATGGCTGAGCATATTCTCTCTTTTGTGTCTCTTTGTCTCCATCTCTGTGTCTCTCTGTTTCTGTCTGTCTGTCTGTCTGTCTCTCTATCTCTCTGAAACTGAATCATATTCAGCACTATTTTATGCTCTTAGGAAACTGTTAGGAAGTGTCCCAGTTTTGCTTTTTTTTTTTTTTTTTTGCTAATTCCCTACCAATTTTATTATTATTCCTAATGTTTTTATTCCTTTCATTTCTAACTAAAGAATTTATTGCAGTGTTACTTTTCTTTGACATATTTGGTAAGTGTGAAGATACAAGATCATTGAAATTTCCATTTGATAGCATTTTATTATTTTAAAAGGCATTATATATTTTGAAAATGAAAATATGCAGATTAAACAAAAGGCTTGGGTTCCATTGTGTTTTGGTATCATAGGAAATACAGGACATAGACTTGATTCTAGACAGAAATGTGGTTTATTTTTCCCATGGAAAAAAAGTGACTGTCTCTTTCCCAATCCATCACCACCTATCAGACCAACTGAACTCTCCCAACCCAACAGCCCTCTGTGCCTCAATTTCTCTAGATACAATAGGATACTCAATAGTGCTGTCTTCCATTCATAGGCAGATTGTAAGAACCTGTGACAGAAAAATCTCCACAGAACAGAACTGTCATTGCAGAATTTGTTTGGTGCCTTTGTGACAGTTCTAAAAGTGAGGATTACCCTAATAAAAAGGAAAGTGGAACCAGAAAGGATTTTGACTTGCTAAAATGAAAGGGAATTAAGCAAAGGAAGCTATTTCTTTCATTAATGCAGTCAGGCTCCATTTGAGATGTTCCTTGCTTCCAGAAAACACATGAGTTCTTTGTAACCGAGTCATCAGTTTTCTGGCTTTACCTCTCAAAAAGGATATTAGAAGTACATTCAGTCTAGGAAACAACATTTCATAGAAGATCTCTCTCTCTCTCTCTCTCTCTCTCTCTCTCTCTCTCTCTCTCTCTCTCTCTCTCTCTCTCTCTCTCTCTCTCTCTCTCTCTCTCTCTCCCTCTCTCCCCCTCTCCCTCTCCCTCCCCCCCCTCTTTCTCTCTCTCTCTCTCTCTCTCTTTGAGTCTGAGCCCTATCCCTGATATTCTTTTCCTCAAGGCTAACACTCTACCACTTGAGCCACAGCACCACTTTCAGCTACTTTCGAGTAATTTATTGGAGATAAGAGTCTCATGGACCTTTCCTGCCTGGATGGCTTTGAACTGAGATCCTCAGAACTCAGCCTCCTGAGTAGCTAGGATTATAGGTGTGAGACACCAGCACCTGGCTTAGTCTTCCTTTTATTCAACACCTTTTTGTGGATTTTTTTCTTTATGATTTCTCTTCATCCCTCCTTCCTCTAAGTCTCATCTCTTCTGTCTTCTAACCTGTCAATTTCCATTTTCTTTGTACCTTCACTGTGGTGTTTGACATCTATTCCTATCCCCCTTTCTCTTTACTTTCCTCTTTCTCACTTTTGTCCCTGAAAAAAATTCCTGATCAGCATTGTCCTATCTATGCCTATTTATGCCATCACTCAATGACCTCTAAGAGCTTTTCTAATTCCTTAGTATATACCCAGAATCCCTCATGCTCACTGTCAGTATCGGATGCCTTAAGACAAACTGAGATCCTAAGGCTCAGGTGGTAAAGCACCTGCTTAGCAAGCTCAAAACCTTGAGTTCAAACTTCAGCACTTCCAAAATAAAATAAAATAAAAGTGAAGTGTAAGCTGATGTCAACTAGTGGATCTTTCTGAGCTCTTTATCCAAAGCTTCATGCATACAGCAGGCTCTTTAAGTCTCTGTAAGACCAGGTTGAACAAACCTTTAGTTGGAAAAACCACACAGTTTTGTGCTAAGGCCATATATTTATGACCTTTTCCTTTCTTTTGCTTCCTATTTTTCTGTCCTTCTCTTTCCTTCCTTCCTTCTTTCTTTCTGTACTGGAGTTGGAACTCAGGGTCTAATGCTTACTAGGCCAATGTAGCTGGGAACACAGGCACATGGCACCGCATCCAGCTTACCTGCATGGAGATAGTCTCATGAACTTTTCTCATGGCCTGGCACCTCATCAGATGACACTATATGCACTGAGCTATCAGCTGAGAAGGGTCTCACAAACTTTTTTTTTGCCCCAGCTGGCCTTTAACCATGTTCTACTTGTTCTCAGATTGCCCCCCCCCCAACCCAAATAGTTTTGATCACTGGTACCTGGCTATTTCAGAATGAACTCCTAGCAATAGGGTCCTAAGTGACTACATAGTTACCATGTCTGATTGTCTTCTGCACTTTGTGATTTAAAGAAATACCTTCTACCTCATCTGTTCCTTGGAGCAACACTGTGAAGCAATCCTCCTTTCATGCTTTCCTCTGGGGCAATAAAAATGAACTAGGACTTGCTCTTCTTGGACTCAGCCCTAGATTACTAACTTCAGATTCAAGCTCTTTCTGTCATGATGGTGGTTTCCAAGCCTAGAAGCTCATCAAAATCACCTGTAAAGAGCTTAACAAACAAGTCATAGCCCCAGTATGGACCTTCTATGTCATCTCAGGTGAGATTTGTCATATGTTGTCCCACAGATGTATGTGGCCCCCACACCCACTGCCTTCCATCCCACCAGCTCTGATGGCCATTCTAGTCTATGTCACCCAGAATGACAACTGTGATTTTAGAGGCTAGCTGTACCATTGAAAACCTATTTGCTTACACTGGTTACTCCCTTGATTGGGAAAAGTCCATTTATATATTCAAGCTCTTCCTTCTCTAGAACCTACCTGGATTAAAAGCCTAACTTCTATAAAAACCAAGGTTAAAATTACTGCTATACCCAGGCACTGGGGTCTCACACCTGTAATCCTAGCTACTTAGGAGGCTGAGGATTGTGGTTTGAAGCCAGCCCAGGCAGAAAAGTCCATGAAGCTCTTATCTCCAATTACACACACACACACACACACACACACACACACACACACATCAGAAGTGGAGCTGTGGCTCAAGTGGTAGAGTGCTAACCTTGAGCACAAAAACTCAAGGACAGCTCCTAGGCATTGAGATCAAGCCCAGGACTGGAAAAAGAAAAGAAAGGAAAAGGAAAGAGAAGAAAATATGGCTATAGCTTTCACGAACCTCAGGTAGAAAAGATCAGAAAGTGTGATGGCCATACTTGGGAAGGCCTCAGAAAGGCTATTGAGAGGCTTCTGAACTGAGAATAGGGATCTTCTTGAGCAGCTGCCTCCAAACAACTGGACCCAAGCTAGTTGGACATGTCTGGAAGGATGCTTGTATTGGTGGGACTTTGTAAAGATAGGGGCAAGGACACTGGCAATTAAGTGACTATAAACCCATCCAATGATCATTGCATTGGTTTTGTAGAAGGAGGATTGTAACTGGTAGGAAAGCTCTTTTTGTCTGAAAAAGTCCAGTTTGGACACTCACAGAAACTTCCATCAGGCAAACCACTAAACCCTAAATTAGGTCAGGAGAGTCCCTTACCTCTGAGGTTCTCTGGAGGAACAATTAGGAGTTGGTATAAGAAGTCTCCCAAAATGGCTTAACCTGCCACAAATCCAGCAAGTGGACACCTCTGAATGGATCACCCCCCAAGAGGGGTGTAGGGGCACAGGGGAGTAGGCTCCTAGCCCAAGCTCTGAGTGTAGGTCAGCCTGGTAAACAATTATAATGGTCTGGAGAGCTGGTTAAATAGTTGAAGCAAGTTGAAATTTGCAAAACACATTATTAACAAGGGCCTGATGAAGTGCCAGAAGAGCCTGCCAACAGGGACAGCTGGAAGGCCAATTTTTCAGTCAATACTGAAAGGTACCCACTTAAGTATCTGAGTCCACACACCCACTGATTCTCCCTCCCCCTCCCCACCCCGCCTCAACTCCCCTGGCTCAATACTCCTGTTTAATCAGTTAATTGCATGGAGGAGTTTCTCTGCTGACATATCTTACATTCAAATCTATACTGGAGTGAAAGAAAAGCGGTTTACCGCAGTGCAAATGGGGTTCTGGGTGCTGCTTATGGGCTTGGGTCTTGCCCAGTGCTTCCTACTGCTATGGCAGTAGGTGGCTGGACCTTGCAGAAACTCAATGAAGATCCTTTAAAGAGCACCAGGTCTCATCTGGTCCCCAAAGAGATATCTGCATGGTGAACCAGATGCTGCCAAGCCTCTGAGCATTGGTCTCCAGAGGGACCGGGAGGAGCAGGGGATTGCCTGGGTCCTACACCTAGGAGCCAGGTCAGATAGACAGGCATGCCACCATATGTGAGTGGCAGATGTGATGAATGAGGTAAGCAGTGAATGTTCTGAAGAAGAGTGCATGGAAGAAGATGCTGAGGCTGCACCCAGCAGCCCGGCTCAAGGAATAGCACACTCCCCAGCACACAAGAGAAAAGCATTCAGAATGAGATCCAGCAATCAGCAAACATCCTCTGGAGCTTGTGCCACCTGGAAGGTAGCAACATGGTGATAGGCATGATGCAACCTAAGTCAAACTTGCAAACCAAAACACCAGCTGGACACATGTGAAGTGATTCATGGGGAAACAGTCCGTGTTAATGAGGAGTCTTCTTCTTCTCTGCTTACCTTTGTCATCAAGTGGAGTTTTGTGCCTTCCCATAATCTCATCCTCTGTAGCATTCAAGTTCCGAATCAGAAAGTATGTGGTCATTTTCCCTTTTCCTTTCACCTCAATTTCACCCCTCTCTATGATTTCAAATCCTTGATTTTCCAAGGCTCTGCACAGAGAAAAAAAATATACCAGATATAAGAGATCACAGAGAGGGTGATACAAGAAGCCCAGAAGAGGAGGGAGGACCTGAGATATCAGCCAGAGCCCACAGGGATGACAGGGAAAGCAGTGGAGGAAGGAGAGAGATCAGAAGGTCAGATATTCTGAGCAGGGGGCCAAAGATCTGAGCAGAGGGGACCCACCCAATCCCTGTTGCATTTACCACAATGCTCCTCTCTCTAATCTATCCCTCACACATGCAGCCTCCTTATTTCCCCTCTACTGCTTGTTTGTTGTTGTTGTTTTTTACCCCACCCCACCCCCAGTGCTCCAGTTTTGTCTAAATTCTTCTTTGAAGCTCCTTATTCAATATTAAGCTCAGGCATCTCCACAAATCCTTCCTTTCCAGGGTCAGACCCCTGACTCCACATTCCATGCCATGCTCTAATTTCTTCAGGCAACAAAGTAGAATAGTTAGAGAGAATCTGATGCTCAGCTTTCATCTACGTTCTTTTTCCTGGCCTACTTTGACAAAAGGCAAGTTATTAACCTTTTCACCTTATTTTTTTCACATATATAAGTTAGAATAATGGTAATAGATCTTTGTGAAGTTATTCACCCACAAATGAATTAACATGAGGGCAAAATTTTATAGAATTAAATATAGCCTACTGCAAGTGCTTAAGAAACTGTAAGCTTGCTTCATATACATAATTGTATTTAGCTCACTTCAAAAATAATTTGCTAGGAGAGTGGGCACAGTGGTTCACGCTTGTAATCTCAGCCACTTGGGGAATAAATAGGTATTTGAAGCCAGCCAGGGCCAAAAGTTGGTAAGACTGTTTCAAAGAATAAGGAAGGCATGGTAGCATGTATGTGTAATGCCTACTACATATGAGTCAGAGGTAGGAGGATCACTGTAAAAGGCCAGTTTGGAAAATATCACAAGACCCTATCTGAAAAATAAACTAAAGCAAGAAGAGCATGGCTCAAGTGGTAGAGTGGCAGGTATAAACCCTGAGTTCAAAACCCCAGCACTGCAGGAAAAAAAAAATTACCAGTTTTCTTTCTTACTCCTCTAAAGTAAGAGTAAGCAAACCTTTTCAGTAAAAGACAAGATAGTATATATTTCAGGCCTTATAGGCCATATAATATGTCACAACTACTCAACTCTGCTATAGTATTAAGTCACAAGCTATAGAAAATACATAAAGAGCATGATTATGTATCAATAAAAACAAGCATCCAATTGTATATAGCCCGTGAGTTATAACTTGTTGTTCTTTCACTAAACTATCTGTTTCTTGAGAGTGAAAATTACGTTATGGTAGAAGTTGAACCATATTTATTATCTGGCACAATGCATCTATGTGACGTACAGGAAATAAAGCATGCATTCCCTCCACAATTCCCCCTTCCATGGATGCTAGGCATTTGGTAAATTCTGGAAGAAGAAAGGGACAAAGGAAGGCATGAGTCCATGCACTGGATACCTGTAGGCTGTAGGGCTGAGGTGCACTTTGTTGGGAAGCCCATGACTTTCCATCCTAGAGGCTGTGTTCACAGTGTCACCAAACAAGCAGTACCGTGGCATCTTGTCTCCCACAACACCTGCTAAGACTGGTCCAGTGTGGATCCCCACTCTGATCTGTACAGAGAAAACTGCACTGAAAAAAACATCCTTTTGCTTTTATGGCATCATTTACAAAACATGAAACCCACAGATATTAAAGTGTTTAGCTCCCTGAATACAGAAAAATAGATACATCACTGTAATAGCCGTCACCCTAACAGAAAGAACCAATTTCTTATTTCTTTTACCAAAGATTAATTTGAATGTTCCAGAACACCCCATAAATGAAATCACAGTGTTTCCTAGCTGGCTTCATTGACTTAACCTAGTGTTTTTGAGATTCAGTCCTATTGTTGGGTGTATCAGCAGTTCATTATTTTTATTGGTGAATAGCAAAGCTCCACTGTGATTCATTTATCCATTTTCTTCTTCCTGAGCATTTATTTGCAGTCTGGAATGTTATATCATTAAAGGCTGCTATAAACATTTCTGAACTGGGAGAAAATGAGGGAAGAGGTAGCCTGTTCAAAAAGAAATTCGCTGAATACCTGACATATATAATGGTAACTCCTCTGTATTTCACCTTTACAATAAAAATTAAAATAAAAACATTTCTGTACAAACATTTTAGTGGACATACACTTTCACTCTTATGCAGCTACCTACAAGTGGAACTTCCACTTCTTGGTCACAAGTAGATATATATTTAATTTTCCCATCGAAATGAAACTCTTGAACAATTCTCCAGAGTTTATTCTCAGTTCTCCATTGTCTACTGCCACCAGGAAAAGGACCCTTCCAGATGTCTAAATATTTCCACCATTTTGTCCTTCCAGTGCATAGGAAAAGATATTTCATTGTGATTTTAATTTACACGTTCCTGGTAGCTAATGATGCATATTTTCAACACACATATTGTCTATTGCTATATATCTCTTTTTGTGAAAAGTTTGGCCACGTTTTTTTTCTCAGTTAAGAAATTGGACTGTACATTGTTTATTTTTAATGAATATGCACTGTATATCTATTTGGACACGAGAAATGTGTAAGTAAACATAGTATTTTCCTTAGTCTGTATATTCATTTTCTTTAATAATAAGAAATTTTGAATATTGTTAAATACACTTATTTGCTTAGACATTCATACAAAATCGCAGAGTGGGCAGTTTGAACAATAGCCCTCTATTTTCTCATGTTTCTAGAGGCTAGAATACTGAATCCAAGTGTGGGCAGATTTAGTTTCTCCTGAGGCTCTTCTCCATGACTGTCACCATGTCCTCACATGGCCTTTCCCCTGTGTAGGGGGCCACTCTAGCATCTCTGTCCTATTTCCTCTTCTTATAAGGACATCAGTCAAGGTGAAGTAGCCTCTCCCTCAAGGTCTCATTTTACCTTACTTACTTGGATTGAGTCTCTGTCTCCAAATGCAATCACAGGTCCTGAAGTCTAAGACCTCAACATATAAATTTTGAGGGATCCAAGTTTTCCTATCACACTAGATATACTTTCTTTTCCGTTTACTGCCTTTTAAACTCTTCATTGCCTTTTTGCACTGAGAAATTACTGTTTACACCAGAGTCAGGAACCTCTTTCCTGTGGACTTCCATCAAGAATTCTAACTTTTATGGTTAGAATGCTCCTTGCCCCATACTTTGGAGGACTGTCATCTGTGGCAAAAACTAAGGGTACCTGACAGGAGTTTTTCTTAGTTCTCTTAGTGGGACACTGCCTTGCATTTGACGGGAATTCTACACATCTCAAGGAGTTCTCAACTGTCCTCCCCTGGCCCTCGCCTTTGGCTAAAAGAATCTCATGTGTTTGGTGAAGGCCTTCAGGAAAGAACTGGTAGATAGATGCCAACTATGTGGCTGGGCTTTGGGGGATTCTAACTTCAAGAACTAAGATCAGGGGACACCAAGTTATGATTTTAGCCTCCTATGATCATGAAAAGCTCACTAAACTTTAGCTTGCTCTCTTCTTTTTCTAAATTTAATTTCATTGTTAAGGTGGTGCACAGAGGGGTTACAGTTCCACCGTTCCATCCGTGAGGCAGTGCGTACATTTCGTGTTGAGTGTTGTTACCCTTCCCTCATTTTTCTCCTACTTCCCCTCTTCTAAAGTTCGCCTCTGCAGTCATACTTTTCCTGCTGCTCTATCTTGGATGAGTACAATCCTGTTATCTCCTCCTTGAAAATAAGAGTCACTTTCTGTAATTTATTCCAGGTTGGGGTTTTTGCTCACTGTTGGGACTGAAAAATCTGCTAGGATAGGAACTTTTTTTTCTTTTTTTACATTCTAACTAGACCTTTTTGTCTTTTCGTATTAGATTTCCTTCTCCTTGAAATAAGATTGTAAATTCTAGGAAAAGGGACTCTTAATATATCTCTGAATCCTTTAAAGCAACTCATAATACTACTTCTCTCATGCATGCTATGTCTTCCTCAAATGTGTATTAAAGAATGCAGGAACAAAAGAAGAAAACGTCTCAATGCATGCTAGTTGAGAAATGGTGGCACAATTTTCAAAAGAGGTAAAATGCCTTCCCCCTTCTCCCTACATCCTTGAATAAATCACACAATATATTGTTCCTGATGGCTGGATAATGATGTGCCTATATCTCTAGTCTTAGATCAGAATTGCTAACATCCTTTCCTGGTTGTTTGTTTGGGGTTTTGTTTTTAATACATCCTGAAATTCAGTTTGAATTTCATTCTTCTTGGTACAGCATATTTTCATCTAATACTCTCTTCCATTCCTTTTCCTATTGACAGCATATATTTCAATTATTTTTTCTTCAGTGGCTTACATTACAGTCCTTCGATAGAAAGGCTTGTCTTTTATCTGATCATCTTATCCCTACTTCCTCATCATCTTCTCATTCTGATTTTTACTTATTACGTGGAAGGTTTTATTCAACAGATGTACACTATGAGTTTCCAGTAAGTCAAGGGACTGTGGTTGTTTTGTTCTTGTGATGGCCTAAAGCCAGTTTTACTTAGAAGACTACAGTGAACATTCTAACCAGGACCCACACTATTCTCAGCCTCCAAAGATCTTTCAGAATCTCCTGTAAAAGGTTATAACTTGGAGAAATCATTTTCCACCTTAAAGATGGTTTTATTTTCAGTTGGCTATTAAGTTTAGTTTGAGCTCTGGCATGGGCAGGGCAGGGTTGTAGATGTAAAAAGGCAGAGAGAACAGGCCCTGAGCCATCTCAGGGGGGATCAGGATCTGCTGTTGGTTAAAGATAATTTCTAATTCTCATCTCTCAGACTGGCCAGCTTCTATCATGTGCATAAATGTCCATGCATGGAAGAGTGGCTTCCTGAGAGAAAAGCGAGCAGATGTCGTGCTAACAGTACGTGGTAGAAGGAAAGCCATCCTGAATATCTTAGGGTATTGCCATGCCTGGGTTGTAGACGGAAGACAGCTTTGCACCTCTGCCTGAGCTCTAAACTGTCAGACGACATGTTGGATATGCAATTTTCCCAAGCAGGGGGTTGAGTTGGCTGTGCTATAAACCTGAGCCACCTGTTGAAATGCTTGAACAAAAAAGCAGGAATAGTAAATGAGCTGGCTTTCAAAATAAATGGAGCCCTACAAGGTAAATAGAGAGATGTGCCTACCATCCTGAATTATAGACAAAGGAGGGCTACAGTGAATCACAGGAAAATCCACAGCCTTTTCTGAAATTTGAGAGAAGTTGAGACCTTAGTACCAATAGATAGATAGACAGACAGACAGACAGATAGATAGATATGTTTTTCTTAGACATACATGCAAGGGAAGAAAAGGCTTTGGAGAAATTCTCCATCTTAAATACTGTAATACATCCCATTATCACCTGAGAAGAGGAGAATTCTACTTTTGTGTGAGACGTGTTTGTATTAAGCAAGACGTTGGCTTGCCCGCTACCTGGATGGGTTCTCCAGTAACAGGATTCATCACTTCCTTTGCAGAAATTCTCATCCCCAAGGCAAAATTCGCCACCCTTTGAGCATGGCTTTCAATAGGAACTGGCACACCTCCTACCACCATATAAGCATCACCTATTGTTTCCACCTGCCAGGGGAAAAAAGTACTCAGAGTGATTCTTCCACATCCTAAATATGTCACTAAATATGCTTTTAATTCCTCATATATTGAGACAAGAACAATGTTAGAGCTGTGACTCTCTGCTAAGGGTTTGAGGAGCATGAAGAAGGTGGGGAGAAAGAATATGACTCTAAAAACCATGGAAGAGCCAACGACGACTTGCTTTTTTCTTTTTTTTTTTTTTTTTTAACAGTACTGAGGTTTGAACTCAGGACCTCATACTTGCTGGGCATGTACTCTACCACTAAGCCATACATCCAGCCCAGTCTTTTACTTGTTATTTTTTAGGATAGGTCTTGCATCCTTCCTGGGTATAAGCCTGAGACATGATCCTCCTACTGTGGACTTCCCATAGAAGCTGGAATCACAGACATATGCCACTTTATACAGTTTTCCTTCTGTGAAAACGGAATTTCATAGATTTTTCTCCCATGTAGCTTCAAATGACAGACATACACTACTGAGCTCAGCTATGAGTTAGGAAGGGGTTCTCAAGAAGTTTTCTGCCTAGGCTGTCCCCTATACCACATTCCTCCTATTTTCAGCCTCCCAAGTAGCTAAGATTACAGATACCTTGCTCCTTTTTCTTTTCTTTTCTTCTGAAGATAGAACTGGCATCTCATGAATGCCAGGCAAGTGCCCTATCCCTAAGCTATATCCCATCTCCATGTCTACTTTTAGTGGAAACATATCCCAGAGAAGATGAACCTTCTGGGGTAGTAGTGTGATGCTGTTAGATAATACTTATCTGAATGAGAGTTTTTGTTGAATTCAGGAGCAGAAAACTTCTCAAGGGTACTAAAGTATCATCTTAACGCCAGATATTATGAAAAGGTTCCTAAAAAACAAGTTCATTGTCTGGAAATAAATGGTATAGGTGGTAGAGTGCTTCCTAGCATCTATGAGCCTCTGAGTTCAATCCCCAGTCCTGAGGGGAAAGAAAACTAAAATTCCTAAAATTCTTTCAATAATTTCAATCTACTCTTCTCTTTATCCTACTCACAAGCACACCAAGACTAATGCAGATAAAGATGAAGAAAGACTTAGAATCAAGTGTCTGCCCAGTTATATTACCTACTCCCAGCTCCTTCCCACACTCACTTTGTAGACTTCATGGACACTGGTTAGTCTGTCAAACTTGGAGTACATTGAATTCAGCATGTTCACTATCTGGATAGGTTCACAGGCAGCACAGATGTTAGTAAATGTTACCACATCACTGAAAAGGATTGTGCAGGTTTCAAATTCTCCTGCAACAGAAATGGTTGTCAATGATAGCCAAGGATATAGAATAATAAATCTGTGGATTTTGGATGCAAATATTCTTCTCACCCTCTTGACCTTGTTTTATATCCTTCACTGGCTTCTCATCCTCCTTCAATATTAGATAATCCTGACTTTCATCTCATCTCACATTTTTCAGATGTTTATAACAATCGTTCATAAGATCCATGATTAGCCATCACCCACAGAGCAGAAACTCCTGTATCCTATAACTCCACGCTAGAATTTTTCTCTCGAGCTCTCCCACATCTCCTTCACTACATGGAGGACATCACAGACATCTCAAAATCAACATTCTTCTCTGACCTGGTTTCCTCATCAGGACTCTACTTTTTTCTGTTCCATCTTAGGACAAAGCATCATATGTTTTCTGTTGGCAATCTCAGACTCCTCACTGAGTCCCATTTCTGACATTCCCCACAGATCAGGCTGTGACTCTGCTGTCTTTCCGTGAACTACCTTAGCACTGGCCTTGATCTTCTCTCAAACTACCTTGCTCTGCTGTATTACCTATACCAAACAGCCCAAACTACACTTAACAAAACTAGGTACTTCCGTCATAAGAGAAACAAACTTCAGTGCATCACCATTGCTTACAAAATAAAAGCCAGTTTCATTTACCATAGTCATCCAGATCTATCACTGTATCTCTTGAACCGCATCCTTCCCCTTCTAATCCTTAAATACCACCTGTGAATGTACCCACATTCTAGGAACAAGGACTGCCACTGCCTGAAAATTTATTTTCAAATTGTTTTATCTTTGCTCTTGCTAAGCCATCCTTCCAATGCTCTTCCTTTCTTTGCCTGCTGGAGTTCACACTCAAAGCCTACCTCCATTGCCACACACTTTCACAAAGTGTGTTCACAGCCTTATTCTACCCCATCTCCTTTCATTATTAATCTCTCTGTGATCTGTGATTCCACATTTCTTGGAAAGAGTATGGGGGGAGATAGCATGAATTGGGGAGTTAGAGGACTTAGCATGATTTGTTTCCACCTCACAAGTAGGAACAAATGTCAATATGAATGTATAGAATGGGAAGCACCCTCTTATAGAAAAGTTAAAACAATAAGTAAAACAGCATATGTAAACTATATAATGCAGTTCCCAGCATACTATTTGCTCTTTAATGCACATTAGTCTCCTTCCTTTGGTCAGTCCCATTGCTAGGATTCTCTCTCTGCCAAAACCAAAAAGCTGTGTGTTCCTTTGCATCCTTTGATATAGCTTCTGACACTATTCATAGGGCATGTCTATGGATGAATGGGTCTGAAGTAATTAGGAAGTGAGCTCAGCATAAACACAACATCCTCCCTTCAGAAAATAGCACTTCCAGAATGTTCCTCAGAGGCTCCTCATGATTTAGTTAAGATGTATATTAATTCCAATGATAAAGACCTGGCTCTTAGTCACTGAATCATAATGCTAGTCCTAGAACATAGCCCATATTCTTAGAGAATCTAATATATTCATGTGTCATCGATAAGCATTTTAATCTAATGTACATTTCACTCCTATATTACCATTGTTATTCTTCATGTAAAGAAGAGGAACTATGGAGATGCAGGTTTGGCAATTAGCCCGAGATGGTACCACTTACAAGTGATGGAGTCAAAATTCAACTTCAGATCTTCCTGGTTCAAAGTTCATTTCCCTACCCATGAGGATACAGTGCCCCTTACTCAGAAGTCCCCCCAGAAAGAAGGGACATCTCACCTGCGGCGACCTTTTTGCCCTCCTTTAGCTGATTGGCTACATGTTCCGGCAGCATAGCGTACAGCAAGGTCTCTGTCTTCTTCTTTTCGATGGCCAAGTGCTTGGAGAGAATGCGAAGCTCCTCCTTTTTCATCTCCAACTGGTTGGACAGCTCCATCTCTGCCAGACGCTGCTGGTTGAGGAGGATGAGGTCCCTGGTGGTGTCGTGGGGGGCAATATCTGAGAGGTGCATCTTGTGCTCCTCCAGCTCTTGCAGGCTGCGGAGCTTTGGTGAGCACATGAATATCATGCATCGCAGTGACTCCATCCAGATCATCTGGCCTTCACATCACCAAGAGAAATGCAAAAGAGAGTCTGTCATTAAGATGGGAGCTCATGAGCCCACCACGGAGTCAGGCGTCCTCTGTGTGTGTGTGTGTGAGTGTGTGTGTGTGTGTGTGTGTGTTCTAGTCACTGCATAGTCTGCTCTCTCCTTTCAGTCAAGTGTCTTGTGAATTACCTTTGCTTTCTATCTCCCCCTGTTGCCCCTCCCTCATTAGATGTCCTCCTGGCTGCTATTCTCACTTTAAGGTGGCTCCCACATGTGTCCAGACTGTCAACCCCAACACTGGTTTCTCAGTTTTATCTTTTGTTGTTGGTAGTGGTGGTCATGGGGCTTGAACTCAAGGCTTGGGCACTGTCCCTGAGCTTTTGTGCTCAAGGCTAATGCTCTACTACTTGGACCCATGACTCTACTTCTGGGTTTTTTTTTGCCAGGAGGGTGGGGTAATTAACTGGGGATAAGAGTCTCATGGACTTTTCTGCCCAGGCTGGCTTTGAATTGCCATCCTTAGATCTCAGCCTCCTGAGTAGCTAGGATTACAAGTGTGAGCTACCAGTGCCCCACTTAAGTTTTATCTTTATTTGGCCTTTCTGCTTTTGATAATATTAACCCAAACATCCTTCCTGAATACTCACTCCCTGGGGCTTTCTCTCTGAAAAAAATACACATACACACACATACACACACACACACACACACACACATTGGGGAGTAGGTAATCCTAGCTACTCAGGAGTCTGAGATCTGAGGATTATAGTTCAAAACCAGCCCAGGCAGAAAACTTCACAAGACTCTTATCTACAATAACCACCAAAAAGCCAGAAGTAGGGACATGGCTCAAGTGGTAAAGGGGTAGCCTTGAGCAAAAAAGCTCAGGGGCAGTGCCTGGGCCCTGAGTTCAAGCCCCAGTACCAACACATGCGCACAAACGTGCACGTACACACACACACACACACACACACACACACACACACACACATCATTCTTTAAATTTTTGCATTTCACTTAGCATCATCTTATATGGTCATATGACATAGCTTTAATAGGGACACCGAGGGTTTATCTTTGTCACTGTTGTTTTTAAGGTACTATGTGATTTTTTTTGTTTCTTTTGTACGTTCTTCCCCTCATGGTATAACCCCTGTTTTCACTGTATTTGATTCCGGTGCCCTGCATCTTGTATATACATTTTTCTAATTTGGAGAAGGAAAGGGAAATAACAAAATTCTGAAATAAGGATACAAGTTGACCCATTGTAACAATGAGATACATCTTTGTTGAAAATGAGCTGTGTTGAAAATGGACTTTACAAATTCAGGGGGAGGGGAGAGAAGTTGGGGAGGTGGGGAGGGAAGAGATGGTAAGGAAAAATCAAAGGAGGGGTAACAATGCTCTAAAGGAAATGTTCTCATTACCTTCCTCATGTAACTGTAACCCCTATGTACAGTATCATTACAATAAAAAATATATACTAAAAAAATTGTGCCGGGTGCTGGTGATTCATGCCTGTAATCCTAGCTACTCAGGAGGCTGAGATCTGAGGATCACTGTTCAAAGCCACTCCAGGCAGGAAACTCCATGAGACTCTTATCTCCAATAAACCACTAGAAAACTGGAAATGATGCTGTGGCTCAAGCAGTAGAGCGCTCGACTTAAGCTGAAGAGCGCAGGGACAGCGCCCAAGCCCAGAGTTCAAGCCCCATGACTGACAAAAAAATTACAAAAAAATTACATTTGCTCCAAATTTGTCTTGATTGTTCTGTTTAAATATTACAAGATTACTATCTGACAGTGTGCTAACAGTGAGTCTGAATATCCAGAGAAACCATGCTTCCCAGCATGTATTTTCTTATTTACTTCCGAAAAGATAAAAATGACTAGAAAATAGAGAAAATTGCCTGAAATTACATCAAACATACATATTTGTATTACCAGAAAAAGACAACCAGGTATCTTTTTGCAATCTGAAAATTTTGTTTTAAAATATGGCTAGGCTCTGGTGGCTCACGCCTATAAGCCTAACTACTCAGGACACTGAGATCTTAGAATTGCTATTCAAAGCCAACCTGGGAAGAAAAATCTGTGAGATTCTTACCTACATTCAGTCATGTGCAAAAGCCAGAAGAAGAGCTATGGCTCAAGTGGTAGAGTGATAGCTGTGAACAAAAAGCTAGGACTGGCACACATACACATACACTAGATAGGTAGAAAAAGAGAGAGAGCAGAAAGAGAGCTTCTTCTTAAAGTCAAGGTAGATATATAATGTATATATTTAAATTTTGCCAGATGAATAGTTATAGTGCATTTTATTTCAATAATAAGTTGCTATAAAATGGCACTTTTGTTAAAGGTACTTAGACAAAAATACTCATATATATGTATGTGTGAATATATATATATATATATATGTGTGTGTGTGTCATATATGTATGCATATCCAAATTACCCTCTAAGATAATCATGATCATTTATGCTTCCATTAAAATTATTTTTTCATTACTACCTTTCAGGTACTTTCTATTTCCTCATAGCATTTTCTCTTCCTTTATTAATTTTTAGCACATGGGTACTTTGCCACTACTGCTACCCACACACATCATTTTACAGAGAAGGGATTAGGCAATGACTAACGGTGACAAAAATCTTTCCCTCCCAGGTGCAGGAAGGGAAGAGAAAGGAGGTATTACCTCGAAGTTTGAGTGTGGGCTGATGTTGCCATGTTTCTGGCATCATTTCTCTCCGTGTCTTCAGGACAAATTGGCTGTTGATAAACTTGCAAATGCTGAAAATGTTGAAGGTAACTTGAGGATGAACGATGGAGAAATACTCATCTAGTCGGATCTTTTGGGTCTGGAGTCCTGGGACATACTTCTGAATATTCACACCAGCTTGTTTGATCCTCAGCTACCACAGAGCATATGTCAGACTGAAGAATAGCAAGCACTCTCCCCCACGATCCTCCCCTTAGAAATATGATGGGTCAGGCTTTGTGACTTACTAAGGAGAAAGGAGGCTGGGTTATGGAATAAATATCATGATTTTTATATGGAAATAAATCTGAAGTTAACATCTGAAAAGGAATACGATAGTGTAAGAGTTCTCAGAAGCATACTCTTGACTAGGAAGAAAGATCTGTCAAAGCTATTTTACTAGCTTTGGAAAACATTTCTCTGTCTCTGTCTCTGTCTCTCTCTGGGGGAATGCCTTTCTGTCTGTCTCTGTCTCTGTCTCATGAAGAAATCAGCATATCCCATAGCTTTGGATCTGACACCTAGACTGGATAAAGGAGTCTATTAAGGACATAGGAAGAGGTTCCACTGCTATCTTCTGGGAAGAAAAAGTAGATGTCTTTTGCATTAAAATGTCTAATAGTGCTGGGTGTCAGTGGCTCAAGCCTGTAATCCTAGCTACTCAGAAAGCTGAGAACTGAGAATCACAGTTCAAAGCAGCCCAGCAGAAAAGTCCATGAGACTATTATCTCCAATTAACTACTAAAAAGCTGGAAATGGTGCCATGTCTCAAAGTAGTAGTGCACTAGCCTCCAATACAAGGACAGTGCCCAGGCCCTGAGTTCAAGCCCCAGAACAGTGCCCAGGCCAATCAAGCCCCAGAACCCGCACACAATTTTTTTTAAAAAAGTTCAATTCACACAGTAAGACCAAAAGAGGATATTTTTAGGAGAGGATCACAAGGGTTCAATGGCTATGTACTTATGATCATATAAAATGATACTTACCAAAGTAAGCTCCAAGAAGTGGAAACAAGAGGTTTTTTATTTTACTTATTGCAGGTCCTTTACTTTTGTTTTTTGTTTTTCTGTTTTGTTTTCTCTTTTGCTGCTGTTTTTTATTTCTGTACCTTTTGTCTTGTGTGTAAATTTATCTGATTTGGGGAGGGGAAGACTGTAAAAATTCAACTTTCTTTTTGGGCATATATGTTATTAAATTTTCTGTTATTCTATGTCCAAAACTTAAAAAAGAAAGACAAATTTTAAAAGTAGAATTTAAGGCTGGGAAGGTGGCTCAGTGGTAGAGTGTTTGGCTTGCATGCATGAGGCCCTGGGTTGGATTCCTCAGCACCACATAAGCAGGAAAAGTAGGAAGTGGCGCTGTGGCTCAAGTGGTAGTGTGCTAGCCTTGAGCTGAAAAGCTAAGGGACAGTACCCAGGCCCAGAGTTCAGTCCCTGTGACCAACAACAAAAAAAAAAAAGAAAGAAAGAAAAGAAAAAGAAAAAGAAAAGAAAGTAGAATTGAAATGACTAGAAGTGGCAGGAATAATAATGATGATAATGATGCTTGTGGCATTGGGCAACGTTGCCATACACTCATTTAAGATCCTCTCATTATTTTACATGGGGGATTTTTTTTTTTAGCATAGTGGGAGTTTCTCTGTGAGCAGAAACAACCTAAGATGTATAAATTTCATAGAATCTGTATCTAGCAGTCAACTGGGTGATTTAATATGCCTATAGATTACAATAAATACAAGAGAAAATTATAATGGCTTAAATCATTTTAACTGAATTGTTAACCAAATCCATTTTGTTTATTTGCCCTTGAAATGATTTCATAATCAACTCAGCTGATGGGTAGTTTATCCTGGTAAATGAATAACAATGAAACTTAAATGATCATGCTCATGTGAAGTGAAGTGTGGTGATATTGAAAGTAGTGGTAAGAATGGTAGGTGGTAATATTTAGAAATCCACCCAACCATTGCTAGTATGTTCTGATATTTGTTTCTTTTTTTTGTTGGGACTTGCACTCAGGGCCTGGGCACTGTCACTGCTCTGCTCAAGGCTAGTGCTCTCCCACTTTGAGCCACAGCTCCACTTCTGGTTTTCTTGTGGTTACTTGGAGATAACAATCTCACTGACTTTCCTGCCTGGGCTAACTTTGAACCAGGATCCTCAGATCTCAATCTCCTGACTTGCTAGGATTACAGGCGCAAGCCACCAGCATGCAGCATTCTGATGTGCTTTTATAGAGTGAAATTTAGTGCCATATTAATTTCTTTTTTTTTTCTGATGGCAAAATTTCCCATTGATTCATTCAAACCTCCCTCCCATATCTATGAGGAAGATCCTGCATATGGTTTCTGGAGGATTCCACAAATTTAATGAAACAAAGTTAGTGGTACTGTAAAGGGAAAAGCTAGTGAAGTAAAAGTCCCCACCAACTCTAAGAATCTAAAAGTCTTGGCCCTTCTCGGGATGATTCCCAGGTACAAACTCCAGATCCTTACTGTTTCATCAAAGACAATGTGGAAAGGAAAAGCATTGCAGAACGTCCTCTCTTCAATCCAGAGCTTCTCAGGATACATGGGCTCGAAGGAGTCCCTGAGGCGCCCTGTATTATAGAAAGGGGATGTGGTACTGAAAGCCAGGTCTTGCCGAAGCCCTCGCCCAGAGCTGTGCTGGGGACAGGCTTAGAATCTTAAGCGTCTCACAGTGAAGTGCAGTCCCGACCCTTTCACACAAGCTCTCTCAGCATCTCCAGATGGCCCCAGCAATTCTTCCAAATTAAAACAAACAGAAAACTTGCTACCAGGTTGAGAAGCCCTCCTGCCCCCTGCCAAGTTTCTGCCTGCCGCTAAAGAGTTTCTGTGCCAATTGAGTATGTCTTGCCATGAAAACAGAGTCGGCATTGAAATGGTGACAGGCAGACAATGAGCTAGCAGAGCAGAGCGTGTGCGCCGGGCCCAGCATCAGGGACATTTGCCATGGAGCTTTTTAGACTGACAGTTTTGGGTGGCACATGAAAATTTAACCAACAGTCCTATTTGGCAGGGGGTAGAGATTCGAGGCAGCAGCCTTTTTGATATGAAAATCTCTTAGACAAAGGATGTCAATTGCATGTTTGACTCATTTGCCACAGCTTGAAGGACTCAGAATGCAGTGCTTTGAGTCCTGCAGACCTTCTCCCAGATGCATATCATCTGACTCCCAGGGCCATGGTGAAGAACACCAGTTCCCTTCTCCCAGTAGATCAGAGCCTTATTTCTAACTTGAGCATTAGGTCTTGGCTGTTAGATCTGCTTAAGTGTCCATAAGGGTATGCCATAGAGAGATTATGAGCTTCATTTTGCAAATGAAAAGATGGAGGACCTTATCTAAAGTTACCTAACCCCTAAGAGATGGAGCCAGAAATCTGCTTTCTTGGCTCTTGATCTACTACTGTCCTTTGCATTACTGATGCCCATGGTTATTATCCACTGATTTCCCATCCCAAAATGCACCCTAATTAAGGAGGCGTGAATCCAGAAGAAGAGCTATTGAAAATTTACTGCTCTCAATAGTCATCAGTGTCTTCAACACTCATCAACCGGGACTCCACCCCTCTCTGCAGTGGTTATAAAGGAAAATGCATCTCTACATTGCTCAGCACACACAGAAGGTCCATTAGAAGGCAAGATAGAGTCTGGAGTTGTTTTTATACTGGTCCTGGGGCTTGAACTCAGGACCTGGATGTGATTCCTGAGCTTTTATTTTACTCTAGGCTAGCATTCTACTACTTGAGCCACTGCTCCACTTCCAGCTTTTTTGGAAGTTAATTTGAGATAAAAGTTGTACAGGCTTTCCTGACCAGACTAGTTTTGAACCATGATCCTAAGATCTCAGTCTCCTGAGGAGCTATGATTATAGGTATTAGTCGCCAGCACCTACCTGGTCTGAAGTTTTAAAATTTAAAAACCATAACTAGCAAATCCAAGCTCTGATGAAATCAGGGACAATGCAATCTCACAGGCTTTGTGTTATTTCTGCACAGAAACTGGTTCCACTGCAAACCAGGCAATCTTTCTGAACAGAGTCCAGGCTGGGAGAATATGCCACTTACCTTTTCCAAACATGACTATCCCCCTCACAACATCCCAGGGGGATTTCTTCCCAGGATAAACAGACACACTCAAATATTTTTCCTTCATCCTGAGGAAAGCTGTCTCAAGAGCCTGCAGATGGCAGGGAGAGAAGCAAAGGGAGATGGTCGCATGAGTTGAGGTACACAAACCCTGCCTACTTCCATGGGGTCCGTCTCTGTATGTGGAACAGGATCCATGGACAGATCCTTGGAGGATCTGTGCTTTTTTAAAGCATAGTAAACCTATGTACCTGTTGGTCTCTCGGGATGTCCTCTGGGTCTTGTAACTTGTTTGGCCTTGCCCTTCTTATCTGCCTGCAAGCCTTCTGCATAACCAGAAATACAACATGTTCTTTCTTCCCTGTTCTCCCCACCTCCTCATTCATGTCAAGTATATCCAAGGTCACATCAATGTCGAAGAAGTCCTTAGCCACAGCCTCAATGATACCTGCAGAGGAGGACATCCATTTGTGAGGAATGACAGAAGACAATGCATGAGGGGGGGAAAATCAAGGTGTGCAATTTCTGACAGATGTTTTAGGGTTCAAGTACAAGCTCTATCTTAAGATAGGGACCATATGACAGATTAATGAAGTAAAAATATGCAGAGATGGAATGTAACCCCACTGTCCTAATATCTGGTTCAACTCTTTTGTTTTGTTTTTAGAAAGGTGTTTGCCTCATTAAACACACTCTGGAAAAAATACAGGCAAAACTCAGTTTTATGAGAATTTATGATCATATTTTCAAAAGTGTTGCCCTGGTATTCATTCATGACAGTACTTTTTTTGGGGGGGGACTTCATTTTATTTTATTTATTTTATTGTGAGAATACCGTACAGAGGAGTTTCAATTACATGGGCAAGATAACAAGTACATTTCTTATCAAGCATTGTTGCCTTGTACTTTTTATAATAGCGAATGATTAGTATCAGTTAAAAATACAACTATAGGAGAATCATTAAGATAATTATGATACGAAAATCATTAACTCAGTCATATGATGTGGGTTTAGGGACTGGAGGTGTGGGTCAGTGGTAGAGTGCATACTCACTATGCATGAAGCTCTGGATTTACTTCAGCACACTCAAAAAAAAAAACCCCATAGTATAACACAACAACAACAAAAACCCACAACTCAACCCAAATGTGTTTTGGAAGACTGTGTGCAGGCATAAAAGCATGTTCTTTCTAGAATGGTAAAAATAAAAAGGAGTGATGCCAAAACACTTATAGAGTTATATCATGCTACCACCACCTGCATACTTGAAAGTGTTAAAATCAACATGATTCTTTTTTCCTTTTTTCAAATTTTGGCAACTTCTTTTCAAAGCTCAAGGACTTTGGGAATAACGGAACAGGAGTCAGCCCCAGTGGAGCTCTCTCCCCACTGCAGGCTGTGGGCTTGCTGGAGAACTCATGGGAACCCTTCCTTCCTCACTACGAGACCTGAGATCTCCAGGACTGATGGAGTTATTTTATACCTGGTACTATATGGCACAGACCACTTCTGTCAGAGTAGTAATGGAGGAGCATTTCCCCATCTGCTCCTCTCTCCACACGAAATGATGGTGCATTCATCTCCTAATTGAAAGACACAGGGAAGGTAAATTGTTTAAGTTATGACTTTAAGAGTTCATGAAATAATCTATAATAATATTCCATTATAATGCATGGGACTATATTCCCCCATATTGTTCCAGTCACATCACACCTCCCATGAGCTCTCTCAACTGTTGCTAATCCCCAAACAGCTCCACATGGCAAGTATTATTCCCAGTGTAGAGCAGAGCAAACTGAGATGCCATGAAGTTAAAGCTAGATTAGTGGCAGAACAATGCTTACCTACCCCTGCCTCCAAATGAGCCCTTGGTACCCTATCATTCCGCATCATCTACCCATACTACTGCAAGGAATGCTTCACTAGAAGTTTCCAAAAAAGGCTTAATGGATCTCTGCTGTCATGGTCACTGACCAAGTGACTATGGGCATCTCCAAACACAGAAAGACCAAAGGCTCAGAGGAATTTCCTAATGGAATGAATTGATCTGTTTCTTGTTCTAGAAGGATCATATCATCTGTGGTACCAAGTTCCAAATCCTTCAAGAACATATCCAAAAAATTTTCCTTCTCCAGGAATAAATTTTGGCACTCAAGAAAGCCCCATCTCATGGTTGGTGAGATGTTTCTTGGGAGAGAAGGATTGAAACATCTCCCTGGGGAATTCTTTGGAAGAAGCAACCATTTCCTCCTGCTTAATCAGCAGGCAGTACAATGTCATGAACACACAGCTTTTGGTCTGAGGGGATGAAGAGGTTGGAGTGGGTTGCAGTCTTCTCCCATGGCATGCAAGGCTGCGGGTGAAAACGGGCTCCTTATTTTTCAACATTCTCTATTTCCAAAAGCATATACATAGTTACATATATGTTGTTATACATTTGTGTTCATATCTTGATGAAATCTATTCTTAGGAGAATTAAGAGCATGCATCAATGTTTATAAATGACTCCGCATAACATCTGCCTCAAAATTAGCAATCGCTGAAACTTAGCTAAAAAAGTAACAGCTTAAGGCACAATTGTAGCCAGGATACATGCTTTAAGGGAAATCATCACTATCTTACTTTATATAACTTTGCCTAAAAAGACAATCTGTAGTACTTTGTCTAATATAAAGCATTATATAGCTATTTGGTATGGTGACCTGTATTTTATTTCATTTTGTACATTTTCACATTTAAACATCTTATTTAGTTTATAATATGCAAAACGTCCTCACATATTCCCAGAGAGATTCTATTCTATTTTTGCTTGTATAACAATTAGATTTTGGCAAGTGACTGTGTGTGTGTGTGTGTGTGTGTGTGTGTGTGTGTGTGTGTGTGGTTTTTTTTGCAAGTGACTATGTTTTGAGACTTGATGATCAGTGGAGGGATTGGGTATAAAAATAGTTGCCTTAGGACTTGTGAACCTTAATTTCTATTACTTTTATTCAGGAGGTGAAGAAATGCCATGAGCATAGTAATTCTTTCTCTAAAATAGTGACACACTAGATTAGCCAAATTTCAAATGAGAGATGAGATATTAAAATACTATGGAAGTTCATAGAAGAGGCCTAAATTGTGTTTTTAAATATTTAAGCTAAAAGTTTGACACAAAATTTGTCATGTAAATTCTTATACATTTTAAACTATACTAAACAGAGAGGAAGGAAAGGAGAAATGTCTTTTCTGAGTCTATTACAATGCTATGAACTTTATCTGTTATCTCTTTTTTTTAACTTTTTTTTTTTTGGTCGGTTGTGGGGCTTGAACTCTGGGCCTGGGCACTGTCCCTCAGCTCTTCAGCTCAAGGCTAGCGCTCTACCACTTGTGCCACAGTACCACTTGTTATCTCTTTTTTTTTTATCCACAATCATATGAGGTAGATTCTTTTATTGCTACTTTTCTTTGTCTCTGTGCCCATGACCTTAAAAAGTAGGCACTACATAGTAGCATTTAATTTTTTTCTCTTTTTCCTTCTCTTTCTTTTAAGATTTTATTCTTTTCAATACTGGGGTCTCAACTCAGGACTCGGTGCTTGTTAGGCAAGATCTACCACTTTAACCGGGTCCCCTAGCCCTATGTTTTTGTTGCTGTGGTACCGTTTTTTTTCAAGTACCATCTGCTTTTAACCTGGTGCTGGCCTTGAACCACAAACCTCCTAACATCACTCCCTATGTAGTTGAGATTTTACAGGAATAAACCAATATGTCTGGCAAAATCTTAATAACTATTAAATAAATAATAGAACAATAACTTGTCCAGAATTACATAGCTGGCAAGTTGAAGATCTGGTAAGAAAGAAGTATGTGCCCATCTGACTCCATAGCCAGAGCTCTATTCACACACTTTGTCCTTAAAAAGTTCACATGATAACAACAGAACTGGCCCAAGAACTCCTTCACCTTGAAGCAATTAAGGTTTCTAGGCCTCAGATCCCTTATCTGAAAACTGGAGAAAAGAATTCTTTTTGCTTTTTAAATATATGAGAGTGCAAATTGGTGAGTGGCTCTCACATACCTAATCCCATTTTACCCAGACAAACTGAGAGTGCTTATGAACACTAAAAACAGAAATAGCAAAGGGAGATCTTGGTAGATATAAGGGCCTTAAAAATAAACACAAACTGTTTTACATAAAATAAACTAATATTATGATGTGCATAAAGGCCATTTTGTTTTTTTTAATCAAGCATTTTCTTGTCTTGAAAAAGAAAAGGCAGTCTCGAAGCTTTTGAATTTCCACTGCCTCTACAAAGAAGAAAAGGAAGGCATGAACTCCAGAAGGACAAGTCCCAGTAGGGAAATTCATTTCTTAACACCTCAGTCACCCCATGGTTAATCAGAATTGGATGGTTTCCGATGCTAGCTCTTGGCTCTGTCAACTCTTTCCTTCTGATACTTGAATAACATGAATCTGGCCGCACAAGCTATTTATCAGCTCAATCCAGGCCAGGAGAGATTTTGCAAAGCCACTGAAACCTGACTATTTTCCAGCTTTTGTTCCAATTGCGATCAACCTCCTAGGTTTAGTTCCAAATCCACGCCATCCCTGTGGAAGAGGCCCTCCCCCACCACAAAGTTGGATTTCTCTTTGTTGTTTTATTTTGCTTTACTTTGCCATTTAATTCATAAAGGTAGCCAACTGGTATTTCGTTTCCTTTCCTTTTTTAAGAGCTCCCTTGGGCCAACTGACACCAGAGACAAAGCAGATGGGAAGAAATCCCTCTGCTCCTACTCCACCATTGAGGGGAGATGAAAGATGGTACACAGTGCCCCCAAGCAATGCTACTAGGACCACCAAGACCAGACTCACACGGTCTCACCTGATATGAGAGTGCCAGATAACTATGGAGGGCATCTAGGTTTTCAATAAATTCTGTGAGGTTTCCTCCTAATGTCCGCAGCATCCTGTCATAGCCAGACATCTTACAGAATTTAAAGAAGTATTCTCCAAAGAGCTTCAGAATGGCTTCCATGGACACACCTGTGGAATCCAGAGCACATCCTCCAGTAAGATCCCCTGTGAAGTAGTAGTTCTCCCTTTGATGGTCTTCATGTATTTCCAGTGTTAAAACCCTGCTTGTGCCATTCTTCCTGAGATTGCTGTCTAAAAGCTTCACTTTCCATCCATGTAAAGCCAAGAATGTCACAGTCCTATGAGATGCCAAAGCAGCCCTGGTACCAGTACCTGCTCATTAACCATGAGTCTTTCCCAATCCCACCCTACTCAGCCTTCCCATGTCATCCATGGGAAACATTTCCCAATAGACTAGCAAGGGCTGTGGAGCTATTGTATCCCTTCACCACTGATCCTGCCTCCATATAAAGGGTCACTCTGGGCTGAGTAAAGTGCAGCTCCCTGTAATCACTCCTACCACCTCAAATCTTTAAATCCAACAACTTAATGAGGAATCAAAGACCCCCTCTCTGAGAAATCACTAATATCACAATGTAAAAAAAAATTCCACCTGATTTACCAAAAAAAATTAGAGCCAGGCAATGGTGGTTCACACATGTAATCCTAGCTACTTAGGATGCTGAGATATGAGGATTGTGGTTTGAAACCAGTCCAGGCAAGAAAATCCATGAGATTCTTATCTCCAATTAGCCACCACCAGAAAATCGGAACTGGAGCTGTGGCTCAAAGTGGTGTGATGCTAGGCCTTGAGCAAACATTAGCTCAGGGACAGTGCCCAGGCCATGAGTTCAAGCCCCAAGACCAGCAACACACACACACACACACACACACACACACACACACACACACACACACACACACACACACACACACACACACACACACACACACACACACACACACATTAGAGCAAATGCCTGAAGTGATTCTTTCTTTCTTAGCCTCAGCATTCCTTTTTCTCCCTTTTAACTTCATTTTCCATAAAGATTTCTCTGAATATCCTAGGGCACATCAAATTTCCTCTTAAGTTTTACACTGTTTTTCTTCCTAAATAAAGAACAATTTGGGTAGGCGACAACTTTCCTTACATGCTTTCAGAGCTAGGTACCAAGTATGTGCTTAAGAAATTCCCGGAAATACAATTGCAGCCTTAGATGGGGGCTAGTACCTTCACTTCCCCATTCTCTATGTGTGCTGTTAGGACAGGGATGTGTTTTGAAAATATTTTACAATCCCTCCAAAATTCACTAATCAATGTTATCTTTAGTGAATTGACCCCAATTAACAGAATATCAGAAGACAGATTTGCTTGAACAAAAATGAATCCTAAATTTAGTGCCCTTCCTATCATATCCTCAAGCCTCTGGAGCAGTAGTTAGACAAAGAAACTTCCCAAGGTGACAGCTGTTTCTAGCCTGTCACCCTTGACACAGGAGGCAAGATGTCCATAAACTATTGCCTCCTTGGGGCTCCTGTGAGAACCCCATTGGGACTTTTGTAAGTCCTGAGAGCTAGGTAGAAGGTCCCCTATATATGGCTTTATTATGGGAGGCCTGGGATTTAC
Source organism: Dipodomys merriami (assembly GCF_024711535.1). Classification (NCBI taxonomy): domain Eukaryota; kingdom Metazoa; phylum Chordata; class Mammalia; order Rodentia; family Heteromyidae; genus Dipodomys; species Dipodomys merriami. Next base: position 247,414 of record NW_027206333.1, on the reverse strand, counting down.
AATTCCTTTCATTTATCCTTGAAGGATTTTAGGAGACTCCCGCTGGATCTGGAATATACACTGAGGTGCATCCCAGGTATAGACTGAATCATACAGAATCAGGGATGTGAGGAGGTCTGACCACTCCCAGCCTCTACTTGCTTCCTAAGATAGTCTGAACAACTCCCCACAGCCAAACCTGTGGGCAGATAATTGCTGTACAATCTGAGCAGAAAACAATCCCCATAGAGTTGTTCCGGTATTGTCAGAGATAAGTTATACATATTTCTTAAAAAAAAAAAAAAGCACTTCAGCCAAGTCTTCTGAATCTAGACAAGCTTGGAATGGCATGTGGCCATGACTTGAATTATTTGCCTCCTTTGGGTTCCTTGCATGAGAGCCTGTCCTAGTGGGATGCAGGCAGGCTTGTCTGTACCCGTAACCAGGAACCACCTGCTCAATCGTAAGTGAACTGAAGCATGTTCGACTCAGGTCCTTTCCAATGTTTCTGAATGCCTCAGAGGACTCCTGGAAAATAAATGGACAGGTGTGGAATCACTCCTTCCTCTCCCCTTCCGCCCCTCCTTTCTCTCTAAATCTAACTAATTCACTCTAAGGAAAACCAGCTGTGCTGTGCAGCCTGCAGGCTGGAGCTCTGTGCAGGTGCTTCCTGTTACCTGCCAGAAAAAGCACAGGTCCCCAAAGGCTTCCCTCTCCCAGGGGCGTCTCCCAGGAGGACTAAGGCTGACGATAAGCCAAACAAAGTTAGATGTTAGCAATACTGGCAACCAGGTGTGGAAAGATTGCCTGTTGCACTTTTTTTTTTTTAATCTGAAGACTTACAAAAATCCATTCCAATTGCCCATTCCAAACCTGTTTGTTTGGTTTCTGGGCACCTAGCTCAGTTAACAGAAGACATCTGGCTAAGAGACTAACTGTACCTTAAACAATAATCTAGGGCTTGCATGTAGTGTTTTCCATCTGTGCTAGGATTCTTAGTTCAGAGTGCTTGTCTAGCAGAGGACAAAGGCCTCTTTTTAAAATTAATGCCGACCTTCTTTTTATAAATTCAGATTCACCCCTGTGGATTTAGAATTCCAAGAGTTGTCTAAGTCACAAGGTTCAGGGATGTATAGAAAACGGTAAGAAAACATATGAGCAAACAAAACACAAAGCTTTGTTGCTTTGAACTGTTATTTGATACTCAAAAAAGGCCAACTATAATACGTGTAGTATTCTATCTTTTTTTTGTTTGTGAGTTTTTTTAATTTTAATTTTTTGTGAACATACTGTACAGAGGGGTTACAATTACATGGGCAAGATAATGAGTACATTTCTTATCAAGCATTGCAGCCTCCTCCGTATTCTATCTTTTGTCTAAGAAAAAAGGAGAAATAAGTATGTATCTATCTGCTTTATTGTAGAAAATTAAATGCCATCAGGATAAACCAGGGACATTCAATTGACTATTTACAGGGCATTGGCAGAATGGGGTGAAAGATTAGAAAGATTGTGAAAATCAGGGGACTAGTATCCTCTGAGCACAGTTCTAGTTAGTCATGTTAATATTTTAAACAAATAAGATCAATAAGAATCTATTAAAACCTTAAGATGGAACAAAGTAACAGAACAATATTTCAACAAAAGAGTTTTGAATAGTTATCCAGGGGGGGAAAAACAACCTAAACCATTTGAGCATAGTATTTCAACTTCGTGATCCTCTGACTAAAGACAAAAAGAATGTTGGACACAATTTAATGATAATTATAAAGGTAAGCTTCCTTTTCATACTTGAAGAACATTCAAGCATACAGATGAGCATATTGAGTTGGTAGGAGCTAGGTTTCTTGCTGAGAATGAGGTAACAAATATTGAAAGAAGAAAAAAAGAATGCATTTTGTCTCAGTGGATTAGAAAAACCTAACCACAGGCCCAGCTGAGGTGATAGATAGATAGATAGATAGATAGATAGATAGATAGATAGATAGATAGATAGATAGATAGAGATGGATAGATAAATTGATAGTAGATAGATAGAGGGATTGATAGAATCGCGTGTGATATGTATGTATCATTTATTTTCCTGTTGAGAAAGCTTAAAAGTAGGCACCTCTAGTAGCAAGGAGCTGACCTAGTAACCTGATCTTGGTTATTACATGCCACCCACATCTAAAAAGAACCAGAGCTTTGCTGAAATGGGGCAGGGAGAAGCATGGATATGAACCTATACAACTTTGTCATGCCAGAAAGCAAAGAAGTGATCAAAGAATGAATATGTACAGGTCAAAAGGATGCTGTAGCCAGTGTGGAGAGGGAATGGAAAATTCAAGCATCAAAATGAACAATGAAAATAAAGGATCCTAACTTATTTCAAAATATAAAAATCAAGATTCTATATTGATACAAATTTTAAAAAATACTTTTTCTTTTCTTTTCTTTTCTTTTTGGTGCTATTCCTGGGGCTTAAACTCAGGACCTAGACACTGTCCATGAGCTTTATTGCTCAAGGCACGTGACATTTTTGTACCATTTGAGCCATAACTCCACTTCTGCCTTTTTATAGTTAATTAGAGATAAGGGTCTCATGGACTTTCCTGCCTTAGCTAGTTTTGAATGGCAATCTTCAGATGTCCACCTTCTGAGCAGCTAGGATTGCAGGTATGAGCCATGGGCACCTGGTTTGCAAATACTTTCTTATAGGAATCCAAGTAACAAATATAAAAGAAATACTATGCTCAGAAAATCAACATTGTATATAATTATCTATTCAGACAAGAATCACCAATAAATACTAAACTCAGAGAAGAGAAAGTTTGAAAAGCAACCATTATTTACACTATCTAATAGTATGTCTTCATAGATACTAATCACACCCAGAGATTGGAGAAATCTGGCAGATTCTACTTCACCAAATGACCAAAGTGCTCCTCAATCAATAATGGAGCACTTTGACATCTTACAGCTCCTGACAGAATAAACTGGGAAGAGCAAAAAAAAAAAAAAAAATCACTGTTGTGGCCTGCCTGCCAAGAAAGTATAAGTATATCAAGAAGAACTAGCAAATGACCCTAAACTAAGGCACACTCTACCAAGTAGCTGAACATAACTTTCCACAGATATCAGGGAGACTCAGGATCTCTTCCAGACAAAAAGAGACTGCAGAAACCTGACAACTGACATGAGCCAGGATTTTCTTTTTGTTATAAAGACCTAATAGGCCAATTGGAAAAAAAAAACAAACCTCCCAAGTCTGTAGGTTAAGATAATTGCACTGTGTCAATTTTGATTTCCTGAGTTAAATAAGAGAATCTTTAGGAACAAAGAAGTGTCGTATCTGCAATATGCTAACAATTCATGGACAAAATATAGATGCAGATACGGAGAGAACAGAGCCAATATGGTTAAAATGTTAACATGTGGGTCACATGGGTGAAGAATATATGGGACCTCTTTGCACTATTCATATAAACCCTTTGTGGGTTTGAATTTGTGTCAAAGTAAAAAGTTTGTGCTGATTGCCCTGAAAAGACCTCATGAAATTTTAGATAATAATACCACAAAGACCACTTATTCGTGGCTTGCTGAGACATAGCTGGAAAGTCGACCTCTGTACTATTATGAGTTTTGTTAGGTATAATCAGGGCATTATCATTGTATCTTAAAGTGTCTTTATCTTGTTAGAGACTCATACTGAAATATTTATGAGTGAAATTATAGGAAATCTGAGATTTGCTTTAAGACATTCCAGCGAAAACAAAACCAGAAAAGGGATGGAGGAACCAGATAGATGAAATAAGACTGGCAAAACACAGAAGACGAGTGAAACTGAACTTCAGTAAACAAGTCTCTCTACTTTGGTGTATATAGACAAAACTCCATTAAATTCTTTTGTTTAAGTGAATAATTTCTTTGTTAGAAAAAGCATCTATGCTTGGCTTCCCAGGAGAGAGGTGGAGCTGTCTACTGGACTTTTAAATTGAAATGATATATGAACTTGAATTTTCTCCTTAACATGGCTGGCTCTTGTGTGTTGCCAGAAAGTGTTTACTTCTTGCTGAGTTACAGATCTAGGGACTGGAAGAGCAGAGGTGAGCTATTCTGTGCAAGGTGTGAGAAGCCACCTTCTGGTATCCCAGTAAGGGATGGAGGGAGAAAAGCTACTACTGCCTACCCTCCACATCCTGGGCAGGACTTGGGAAAGGACCACCCAGGCAAGCCTGCACTTCTCAGGACCCCTGCCCACCTCCCATCACCCAAGACATATGCAGCAAAACCTATTCTTCATATAGATACCCCTGAGCCACTAGACAAGGAAATACAAGTCCTACATCTTTTAAAGTGTCTCATTCAAAATGAGTAATTTGATTTTGTACATAGCTCCAGTTACCTGGAAAAAGCCATTTATTGAATATGTGCTCCTTCTCAATGATGTCACTTAGGTTAGCACAGGCTAAAGTGTGGGGAGTGCTTTGTGAGTGGGAGAAAAAAGGAATTTAAGAGAAAGACAACCACACATATTGAGATGGTGCTTTTAAGAGAGAAAGCAGGTTAAGTTGGGAGGGTTGTGTTGCAGATATGGTAGGAAGTATGGACACTGAGACCAGCACAGCTGGGGAATAGTTAATGACAGCTCAGGTGGCAGTCTTCTACAGGGGCTAGTAGATAAGCAGCTGCCTGCATCCTAACAGACCTGGGAACAGTGCTATCAGTCCAACCAAACACCAAAAGAGATGCAGAAACTGAGTGTCATGTGAAGGGAACAGTGTGAGTTAGTTTGCTGAGCATCACTCTGTGATAGGCACAGGTATCCTGACCTGGTGAGGTACTGGCACGAGGTTACATTATTAGGAGGTGATCTATGTAGGATATTGCCACTCCCATGTGTCTGATGACAAAGCACTTCATATAGACATTGTCAATGTCTCTTCCAGTCTTCCAGAGTCTGCACAGACCCTGGAATTGGGAAACCCAAGCTCAAATCTCCATTTTCAGTTGGTTAGACAGCCTGGGCTACTACTTGTTCCAATCTCAGATGAGTAGAGGGAAAAGTATTATACATTTTTAAACTGTAAATTTGCAATTGCTGCTTTCTTTCTTTCTCTCTCTCTCTTTCTTTCTCTCTCTGTTTCTGAAAGAAGTCAGGAGAAGAGCTGTTGGCATTTGCTGAGGGCTAACTGTTGAAACGCATTTTTACTCTGGTTTTCTTAGCAGAGGACGTCTAGACAGACACAGCTGTGCTAAATGGCTGTTGGGTGTTGTTTTGAATTTTGTCACTTCAGATCACTAATAACCCACTTACACACTAAGTAGGCACTTATTCATGTACAGAACAATTCCTTATGCAATAGTCAACCTGCCATCTGGTCCCATCCTGAATTATGATAATGAGCAAGCACAGAGCTATGCAGTGGCAGAGGGATCTGGAAAAAATCCCAACAATTGCTTCAAGGTAAGGAAAAATGCATCCTGGAGCCCACAACTCAGATGACAGAGTCCTGGCTGGTGGTGACTAGCAAATCCTTTTCTCTTTCACAGAAAGGGAGAAGCTGATCTCAACTGATCAGTATATTTTATTGAAGAGTAAAATGCCCTTCCTATAGTTTTCCCTTGGCTGGGCCTCCCTGTCTTGGATTGGTGAAATTGCATATATCAAAAAATAAAATGGTCCAGGGTCATCCTGAGAGCAAATCTCTTGTGTGTGTTTACTAGATTCTGAATTCTGATTTTTCCTTTTTAAAAAAATTTATTTTTATCTTTAAGTAGTTGTACAAAAGAGTTATCATTGAACAAAGTATGTGAATACAGTGAATCTTGATCAGTGTCACCCCTTTCTGATTTTTTTTAATTTGAAAAATATACTTGCCCTGCTTTCTTGCCCTCTTAGATATAGGCCAACAGATGTCACTGAGGTACATAACTAGGAGATAGAACATTTGTGATATGTAACGCAAAGCAGAGTGAAGCCACAGTGATCTGCTTTGGCTCTGGGTAAGAAGGTGATGCACACATCTACCTATTGAACTTGTTGCTGTCTCTAAAAGTATTGACTGGGTTAGAAACCTGACCAGTTTGGGCAGGTGTGGGATAGCACCTCTCTGCTAAATGTGCTGCCACACCAAGTGGCATTTACAAGCCCAGAAATATAAAAGCAGGCTGGATGATATCAGATGTACAGAGTATTTATTTCTGAAGGGCTGGAAACTTACTAAGGTTCTTATTGTTGTCTACTAACGCTCCCAAAACAGACAATTATAAACCAGCGACTTCAACAAAGGAAACATTTTCTCACCATTCTGAAGTCTGAAAGTCCAGGATCAAGCTGCTGACCTGGTTAGTTTCTGGTGGGGGCTTTCTTCCTGGATTATAAGGAAATGCTTTCATGCTATGTCCTAACATGAAAGGAAAAACAAAAAAACACACAGGGCAAGCTCTCCAGTGACTTTTCTCCAGGGATATTAATCATGTCCTGGGCACTGCACCTTTGTGACCTCACTTGCCTATGCATCTTCCAAAGGCTTCTCTTTAAATACTATCACTTTGGAAATTAAGGCCTGAACATCTGAACGTTGCAGGGATATAATTCAATCTGTAACAGTCCTTAAGTAAAAACAAATTTCAAACAAAGGGATTTTTTTTTTCAAATCTTGAAAAGAACTCTGTTTGTTCATTATCCATTCTCTATAAGATCATAACCTTTACATATAAAAGCTAGCTAATGACTATTTTTAGCTTTGTACCTCATATGGTCTTGATTGTGATAACCCAAAGCAACCATTATACTACAAACAGGTAAACAAATGGGCATGGCTGTTTTCTAATAAAACTTTATGTATAAAAAAAAAAAACAGGGGCCTAGGTTTGGCTCGTAGGCTGTCAGTAGTTCCTTGACCACTGATCAAAGAGGCCAGATCATGGTTTTTAATAGTAATCATTTGAAAAGAACAGCAAAGTCCATCTCTATTTTTAAGGGGCAGCATTCAGAGCTACAAAATGTAGAAACATGTCCTGCCTTAGTTCAGGTTCAGCATTCAGCTCACTTTTGCTGATCATGTCTGCACAGTACTAGATGCCTTGCATTTGTTATCTAATTTAATTTATTCCCTCCCACAAATCTGTGAGGTATTCCTTTTCAAGGAGAGCAATGTTCAATGACATTCTAGTCAAAGTCATGGCTGGCAGGACAGAGCAGAATGAGCCCTTCTGTTTATTCTAGAATAACAAGAAGATGCATTTCTTTGGAAAGAGCTATGAACCAAGTCATGATGCAGCCTCCACACCCTCCGGCCACTGGGACTTCCTGAAATAAAACCAGATGGACTTCATTTAACCATTGATTCTCAACTTTTTATTTCTCTTTTATCTTCTAAGCTCTGTCAAAACTCCAGCTTTCGGATTGGAGGTGTAACTCAGTTGGTAGAGCATCAGCCAATGAGCAAAAAGTCAAGTACTGAGATTGAGTCTCAGTCTCAGACCTAAATAAATAAACAAATGAAAAACTCCAGCTTTTAATATAGGAAATCTCATATGGAAATCTCACCTAACACCTTGTAGTCTTTCTGTGGAGAGAAAATATCTAGCGGCTCCTCCTACTTAACCAGAATAAAGAGTGTTATTGAAAACAATCAAATAGCTTGTAGGCCACCAGCCCCTACTTAGAATCACTTGCACAGTTGTCCTTAGAGGAATGGCACCTGGGCCTTGTCTAATTGGGGTGGTGGTACATATTAGGATCAAGAAGGGGACTGTCTTGGGGATTTGGTGAGGCATATTTAACACAATTATGTATTTTAAATTTTTAAGGAAAACAGATGTTAAGAAAATGAAAACAGACACGCTCTCTAGCAAATGCATTAAACAAGGGAGCTGAGAGGCACAACTCAGCTGCTGCGTGCAAAAGCCAGAATCCAGGTCCCCAGGCTCTCCGAGCCCAGCAGGAGCAGCACAGTGCTGTGAAGCTAACACCCAACCTGGACTTATGACTCCACCTTGGAAGCCTGCTGCCATCTGTGGCTCAATAACGGACACCCACCACCCTTCTGTTGGCTGTTGGGGAGGCCGAAGAGTCTGGAAACACCTTCTTCCAATAGCCCCTCAAAAAACAGGCTAGATAGGGAAAGAATAAGGTGCCATAGAAATCCTGTGGTTTCCAGACTCATTTTCGCCTAGAATGTCTCTAGGGAAGCTACTCTGAAAGAGGGGATAGAGGTAGAAAAAGAAATGCCCAGCTGTGATGGTTGGGAGCCTACTTGAATCCAGCATGGTGTGTGGGCCTTGTTTGGGGAGGCCCAGGAAGTGTTACTGCTCTTGGAGTCTGAGGTCCAGGAAATAAGCAATGACAAATTTCAATCCTAAGCCATATTCCAGCCTCAAGCCCAAGTTTATCTGGTGCTAACAGGAAGTACAGGTGGCAGGTGAACAAGGTCTGATGGGAAGTTCTTTTCACAAGCATCAATTCCTAGATTCCTCTCAACTACCATGCCAACATCCTGTCAGGACTCATTGGCATCTCTAAGTTGCTGTGTGGCTCTGTGGTCCAGGACAGACAAGAGCAGCCTGATGAGACAGCACAGCAGGTGGCAAACAGGGAGCAGGTAAACTCCTCTTTACTGGAGAGGACTCCAAGTGTCTCACACACACTCAGTTTCCCAAACTTCCTCCTTTGGACTTGGCAGCATCTTTTGACCTTTCCCTGGAAAGTCTTCTGCAGGACACCGAGAGCATGAGCAGAGACACAAATGTCAGGCAAATCATCATGTGAAAAACAAGGGGAAAGTTTGTTCTCCATTCTGTTAGTTCCAGATTTATGGGTTAAAGCCAACAGAAACAAGATTATACCTTGATCAATTGACAAGAACACTGTGGCCAGGCACTCCCAGGAACCTAGATCCTTTCTCTAGGAGCAATAATTCAGTATTCCCAGAAACGGCATAGGATGCTTGCTGTAAATAATCAGAGTCTATTGTATTTTGCCATAGAAGCCTTAAGTAGCCAAAAGTAACCCTTTGAGCCTTACCCAGAACCTTGCAAGCCTCTTGAATGAGTTTCATGGTGATGATGTCATCATACACTGTATAGGTCATGAAGGTATCTTGTACTTCTGCAGAAGCTCTGGAAAATGAAGCAAGGTGAAATGAACACCCAGAAATTGGAGCTTAGTCCTGGTGATATATCCACAGACCCAGCAAAGTATAGTGTAATAATTGACTCATAATCTTAATGAATGTGTTTAGGTGTCACTTCCTACAAAGATCTTTCCCTGGACCCAGTTTGGGCCAAGAACTTTGAAAAGGCTGTACCTTCCCCAACTTACATCGAGATTATTAAACTTACCTCCTTGAAGCTGGGCTCTTGAAGTTCATTATGACTTATCTTCAGTTTCGAATCCTTAGGCAAAAGCACTGTGCTTCGCATACCCATTTGGGGCTTCTCAAATGGCCTGGGGGATCTTGTGCCTGCAGCTGAGGCTTAAGGGGCTAGCTCAATGAATTTCCCACCATTTGTAAAATTCTCCATTTGGTGCAATGGCTTCTAAGCATTATCAGATACAACTACTGTGAGGTGACTTATCTGAAGCCTAGAGCAAACTGGATGTGTTGCAATCTATTACCATTATTTTCTTAAGTGAATTGCTCTTCCCCATGGTCAGGTTACCTCTGTACTCACTCCCCATGGAACTTATGATCAAACTAGGGACATAACGGGCAGGAATCCCATTTAAACTTGACTTGATCTGTCCTGTATAAGGAAGGATGCTGTGACATCCAGATCCCTTGGGGAGTGTAAGATGCCCTATGGCTCTTTCCAACCCTCTGATAGGATTCCCCATTCATCCCTGCTTCTTTCCTGCAGGCTGAACTTTAGTATCAAAAACTGATTTAGGTTTGTATATGTGTTACATGTTGCTAGAATGCCAAGCATAGCCAGATGGTTGGGATTTCATAAGGGTTTTCCACCATGCTTATTGATCTTATTGATCTATATGATGGTGCATATAACATTTCCTCAGAGTCAGTGTACATTTGCACAGATAATCAAACTGGTTTAGTGAAGCAATGTATAAACTATGATTTTCTTAATGCTGGTTGATATTGTCTAGTAAAATGAAAAACATCTGCTAAGAGAAGAAAAGGAGAGTAATATGACTACTGGAAAACATTCTCAAGAGATCAGGGGCTGGAAAAGGAAGATGAGGAAATTGTCATTCTAATTCATTAAAGATGAAGAAATTGTCATTTTAGTTCATATCCCTAACACTTAGCATTGTTGCTGGAATACAATAGGAGTCTAATCAATACTTAAAAAGAAAACTTAAGAGATTTTGATGAGAGACTTCTAGGACAGTGGCTCGCACAATCACTGTGTATGAATCCAGAAGAGACCTGAGTATCACCCTGGGCCTGCTACCATCTATCTGGGTGATTTGGAACAAATTTCACTCTGCCTCCATTACTCCGTTGTTATAAGCATCATGGAGATTGTGACCTACTCTCTCAGCCACCAATGATGTGTCTCTCCTCATCTCTGATTCACTGAATGAAAAAGAAAATTAAAGTATCTGGCACCAAAAGCAGAAGTTCTCAAAGTATGATCCATGGAACCCTTAGGGATTCTTAATATGTTTTCAGGAATGTATGCATTTTTCCATCAGGTAAAAATGACTTAGATAATAAAAAAAGACAACCAAATAACATTTTGTAGGTTGTCATTTGAACTAATGGTGTAAAAGCATTGGTTGGTGGAGCCTACCATTGATCAAGGCAATGGCACCAAGTTATTATGTTCTTCGTTACATTCTTTACATTCTTGGCCAACACATATTGCAGTCAAAAAATGCCAGTTTCACTACAGATTGTTCTTTTGGAGGCAGTGAACATGATCAAGTCTATTACATGTGGACCTTAAGCACCCGTCTTTTGAGCAATCTGTGTGATGAAATAGGAAGTACATGGGCGCAGAAAGCACGTGTGCTACACACTGAAGCATGGGTGGCCACTTCCAGAAAGAGCACTTACACCACTGACTTAAGAGCTGAATTAGCCACTTTTTCTTTTTTTTTCCTGGAACATCATTTTTACTTGAACAAGCCACTGACAGATGAGCTCTGATTACTCAGACTAGAATATTGGCAGAGATTGCCTTCAAAAAAACTAAAAGAACAAAGTTAGCCTGTCATTGTAATGAAAACAAGTAGCAGAATGTGTTACCAATGATCAAACTCAAGCTTTCAAATAAAAATGAGAGATTTGGAAAAACTTGCACCTGCTGCTGTGAGCTGAGAAGCATCCCATTCTTGAAGGCCTCTCTGGTGAGACTGTTGGAGATGGATGTTGACAAATGTGGTTCTCACATTAGAGCATTAAACACATCAGCAATATGAAGAACTTTACCAGTTAGGGAGCTATTGGTTTCCCGATGACTGATGAGGGTAATGATACAGAATGATGGCAAAAGATTTCACTCAAGTGTAATGCAGATGAAGCCATTTCATTATAATAGTTACTTCACTATAACTTCATAACAGTATGAAGAAGGTCACTGGAATGGTTTCAGGTTCAACACTATTATTGACCTCAGAGAAACTACGCTTGCCAAGTTTTGGAGAGCCTTAAAGAAAACAGCCACAGTTTGGAGAGTATTAAAGTTCTTCCTTCTACATTTTCTTGATATATTTCAACCAAAAACCACATGTCACAACAGAATGCAAAAGAGAAGATGGAGTTATTTTTCTCTTAAGTCAGACATTAAAGAAATTTGTTCTAAAACAATGCCCCTCTTCTTGATATTTTTGGGGTATTATAGTGATGTAGTAGTAAAAGATGTTATATGTGCTAACCCATAATAAGTTTATTATGACTACTTTACATGAATTGACAACTATTTTTATTTTTTCAGTCTTAATTTCCATAACTCTATACAGAAATAGATAAACAAAAGCTCCTTGCGGTCTCTCAGAATTTTGAAAGACACAAAAGCTCTCTAAGAATATAACACACTTGAAAAGTTTTTGGTGTAAACCAAGAATTTGTATTTGAAGCTTTCTTCAGGATAGGGAGAAAGAGGCCCCTGCCAGCCCTATCTAGCTTGGGCTATCTCAAATTGGGGGTTCACACTAAATGTCTACAGATGGGGCTTTAAGCTACCTAGCCCCAGTACCACCTGCCTTCTGGTAGAGTTTACTGCATTCAAACCTTAATATAACCTTCCAGAAAGTCTCCAAAGACAGTTTATATACATTCCTTGTGGGCACCATTTGGCCCTAAAGGTGGACAGGTAGAGGAACATTAGGCTGAAGTTCTTTCCCGGAAAAAGGACACCTCCACAAGAATGTTTTGGATTGGTACAAAAAAAATTTGTCTAAGCATCCAATGAAAAGAGCACATGATAAAATCCATCTCTAACTGGTTATATTATATGAATATTTATCCTTTTCTCCTTATAGAAGATGATGTGAAATCATTGTATCATGAACAGGAAACCAACTGCAGTCAAAGAGGGAAGAAAACAAAGCAAGTCAGTTAATGAATGCTAAGAATAAAACCTTTGTCTTTGAGGCTCTAGTGTTTATGTTAGCCATCAGCTGTAATTTATTTCCTCCATTCTAAAAAAAAATAAGGACTTACTTTTGCAGCTAAATTTCTATTCATAGGGCTGGGAAGGTGGCTCAGTGGTAGAGTGCTTACCTTGCATGCCTAAGGCCCTGGGTTCGATTCCTCAGCACCACATAAGCAAAAAGAAAAAAGCTGGAAGTGGCACTGTGGCTCAAGTGGTAGAGTGCTAGCCTTGAGCTGAAGAGCTGAGGGACAGCGCCCAGGCCCAGAGTTCAGGCCCCACGACCGGACCCCCCAAAAAAATTCTATTCATAATTTTTACATTCTTTTTAAAGGGAGGTCTTTAAATTATATAGATTCAGATTTCATAATATCTGTGTTGGGAAAAAAATATATCTGCCTCTATTTATCCTAGATTTATCTCCCATCTAATCCCACTAAACAAAACAGAAGCTTTCTTTTTTTTTTTTTTTTTTGGGGGGGGGTCCGGTTGTGGGGCCTGAACTCTGGGTCTGGGCGCTGTCCCTCAGCTCTTCAGCTCAAGTCTAGCGCTCTACTACTTGAGCCACAGCACCACTTCCGGCTTTTTTCTTTTTGCTTATGTGGTGCTGAGGAATCGAACCCAGGGCCTCAGGCATGCAAGGCAAGCGCTCTACCACTGAGCCAACTTCCCAGCCCCACAAAACAGAAGCTTTCAATTCTTGCCTGTAATGATTTTTTTCTAGAAAAGAAACAGTTCTACTTAAAGCAAATAATATTATAAAATAAGCTATGTTTTTAAAAAATGTTTCCTACATCACTGGGTGCTTTAATATGATCTTTTGGAGACTGTGTCTCCCAAGTGAAATAGTCTGGCTACATGGATTTCTAAGGGATCAATTAATGGCCTGTGGGTTAAGGCAGAAAAAAGTCAATCAACAGGTTCCTATCCAGAAATAGAGCAGAGGGAAAGAAAGGCAACACTTTCAGATAACCTCAAGGAATAATAGCTCTCTGCTTTTGGCTAGCTTTTGGTACAGGGGTTGGTACAGGGATTAGACTTCAACAACTTGAGTTGCTGATGCTCTACCACTTAAGCTATGTCCCTAGCCCATTATTGCTTCTGTTCTTTTTTAGATAGGATCGTGTGCTTTTTGCCTGGGGCCAGCTTCTAACTATGATCCTCCTGCCTCCACCTCTGAGTAGCTGGGATTACTGGTTCGAACTAGTAATGGCCGTAATGCCCTGCCCTCCACCATTTTGTAACTAGCCTTTATTTAGGACAACACTAAAGCACGTGGAGAAAAGGGGCTTTTAAGCCTGTAGGAAGGGATAAGAGGTCTGATAAGTTGATAAGATGAAGAAGGCATAGAATAAAGGAGGAAGAATGGGAACCATTTTGCTTTTTATTGACTTGAATCATGTTTTGAAATAGAGGAGCTCTTCGACTTAAAGATTGGGTGACATCCCAATGAACCCATCATACATTGGAAATATCACCAAATCTAAAATGCATTCAATACACTAATCTACAGGCCTATCAGGCATCTGGAACAGAGACCCTGAAAACAGAGCCAGTCAGATGATGGCAAGCTCTTGAGTTAAAGGGCATGAAGAATAGTTTGGAAGAAGCAGAAATTAAGAGACTTTCAGAAGGAGCCAGGAAAACAGAACAAGTATGAGGAAAGACACAAATGTGGCCAGCTGCTGCCTCCTATTTCCTCTGAGCCTTCTCTATGTGTTCTGCAGCTGAGCTCCTTGAAGGTCCATTGAGCCCTGACCCTAACATTTTTCCACTGTCACTCACATAGTAGGTCAGAGATCCTTGCAAGCAAAACACAGGGCTAAAGTCCTCATCAATGTACCACATCTGTTAGCTGCATCCATCCTTTTGAGTGGATGAAGTGTTACCTCTATTTGTACAATGCAACCAAGGCCAGAGGCTTCAGTAACCCAAGCAATTAGAATGGAATTTCTAATCTCTGTCAGACAATTCAAGCCATCATATTCTAATTACATTGAATTGTTTTCTGGGCCTCTGATTCACCAAGCTCAACTCCACCTTAGAACCTATGCCCTTGCTATTCTCTGTGCCTGGAACCCAAATACTCCCATGACCCAAGGTAGGCTCTGTCCTTCCTTTCAGTGGAGACCTTACTTTTGCAGAGACTTCTAATCACCTTAGAAAAACTAACATGCCTCTTCGCTACCACTATCAAATGCTCTATAATTTGATAGTGTGCTGCAAAATTGGAAGGACTTTTGCTCACTGGCTTATTTATTTATTTTCTGTCCCCTCTGCCCCCCCTCCACTTTTGGAATATTTCCCAGAGACATCATATCCCCTTGCTGTGCACATGATGACTGTCCCCAGTGCCCGGAACACTGCTCAGCACATGCTTATTTAGGAGCTACATAAGCACTTGTTGAATGGACAGACTTGCCCAAGTCAAATAACTAGTGAGTGATCCAGGCAAGATATAAAGGCTTATCTGGCTCCCCAAACCTTGCTATTCTTAATCTATTAATCACCTCTTATTGTTAAATTTTGGGAGAGGTTTTAGCCCAAGGAGTTATAAAAAGAGTGGTTCATAATTAGAAATCCATAAATCTAGACTAAATGAGAGGGAAATCAACAATGTAGGCAGAGGAGAAGAAACATCTGTTTCTGATTATTTCATATAAAATAAAATCTATGTCATAAGGGCTGGAGACATAGTTGTTTTTATCTCATCATTTCTTCTTAAAATTTGTGTGGGAATTGATAGGTTTTCTCTTTTTCAGCAAAAAAAAAAAATCAATTTTAAAAGCATTAGGGAATTTGTTATTAAATGTAGCCTGAAGCAAATCCTTTTTCACAGAAAATAATCTTGCCTTAATTTGTGTTTTATAAGCTGCCTTTTCTGTACTACAGTTTTTTTCCTCTAATACAATGCAATTTTCATAGTTGATTGGGCTTGTTAGATAGGCTTGACTTTGGCTTAAAAAATACATTTCCGATGCAATCACCTAAGCACCTCATGCTCAGTATATGAACTCAACTAAGCAGAAACTCTGAAAATGAAGAGAGAAAACCTAGAGACACAGACTCAGAACATTGCCCAGAAATGTTTCCCCATTTCTATGGTTCCCCTGTAAACTTTACCCTCTTATTCTAAGTTGGAGTCCAGGTTTGTTCAAGACAACTTTCCTGGAAGGATGGGAAAATGACATTTATTCTGCCAATGAAATTACACCAGGATCCAACAAGAGAAAGGTCTCTTCCCCATGTTTACATATGGAAACCTATTTTTCTCTTAGGTTTATATTTATAATGATGTTCTGAGTACTTCCACCGTTTGGGATTCCAGTATCTGATTGTGTTATACCTTCTCTGTGATGCAGGAAAAAGCAAAAGGCCTCCCTTAAATAACCAGCATATCCCAGCTGCTGGCTATGGACAGAGGTGAATGCAATGCTCTTATGACTCTATTTCTAAATGCTTCAGCTATCTCTGGTTATTTCTGGATATTTCCTGATTCCTGGTCTTTCCCTAGGAAAGGACACTGATCTGGAGGCAAAGTTCCTAACCAGGAAATCAGATAACAAAGATTAATTTTTGAACCAAAAATCAGTCCTGCCCATCATGGGCTGGTCATTAGTCCCTCAAGAAAGGGCTAGATGTTAACTGGCACTAAGTGTCAGGAAGACCAGTCTGAAAAAAGGAGCAAGACAGAGCTACCTATCAAGTCATGCTCACTCAAGAAGCATGGTCTCCTTTGGGTAAAGAAGGGAGCTGTGAAGAGCATCTGCTCCCTCAGAGGGATAACACAGTTATGTGACTAGTAACCAAATGATTTCTAATGTCAAATGCAACCTGTCTCTGGTCTTGCATCTGTGTAATGGAAGTGAGGGACAATGAGGCCCACCGAGTTCCTACTAGTTCCTATGGGATAGATTGGTCCCCTTGATCCTGTCCTCAATCCTAGAAGACAGGTGCATCATTCCCCTTTCATCTATGAGCAGTGGGAGATTCAGAGGTGAAGCAACCTGCCCAAGTTCTAAAGGACCTTGGCTTAAAGCTGGTCCGGCAAGACACACATGTTGTTGTCCTTCTGCATCTCCCCATCTTTTCTGAAGATCCACATCCCAGACATAAGTGAACAGAGAGCGACTTCTATTACAACCGCTGACGGTTATCTACCACTCACCACAGGTTAGGCATTTTTTTCTGACTGTTATGTATTATCTTATTTAACACCTGCAACAAGTCCTCCCAGAGAGATTACTCTTCTGTAATGAAATATCTAGGGCATCGAGTGGTTAAATATTTTTGTTCCAGGTCATATAGAGTAAGCAATGCTTCTGGGCTGTTGTATCTTTAGTGAATCTAATGACAGCTTGCTATGGACTTGCAACTATGTCGACTTCTGAGAATGGAAATCTTGTGTTT
Source organism: Dipodomys merriami (assembly GCF_024711535.1). Classification (NCBI taxonomy): domain Eukaryota; kingdom Metazoa; phylum Chordata; class Mammalia; order Rodentia; family Heteromyidae; genus Dipodomys; species Dipodomys merriami. The sequence goes on along the minus strand of NW_027206333.1, from coordinate 230,476 downwards.
TGTAAGGCAGTTCCTCACCCCACTTTGAGATATCCATATCACAGTCTGTTATTCCCACCGCACCCCCTCCTAAGTCTGATCACCCCTGGGTAGAGGCAGGAATCCTCAGCAGGCAGGAGAGCACAGGGCTTTGGTTGACTTCTCCCTGTCCAATTTGTGGCAGAGTCAGTGATCCCAATGTCCCATGGTACATGGCCTTTCATACCCCAGTTCCTGCCTTCCAGGGGTAAATGTAACTTAGGGCAGATTATAAAAACACCCAGGCAAAGGGTTTTGTTCTTTGATCTGCCAGTGTTTTCCACAGTACCAGGAACACTACAGGAGCTCAGTAGATGCATGTATAAATGGATACTCTCTCCTTCCATCCAGAGACTTGGTGGAAGTCACAAACTGGGATTCCTTCCTGCAGAGTGGCCAAGTAGAAAGAGGTGTCTTTGAGGCCTGCCAATCTGCTTACTGTGCTATGTCCAACAAGGGCCTTTCTGGGACTCAGTTTCTTTCTGTGAAACAAACTATTTGCTTTACAGTATTTTTGTTTGGGTTTTAATAAGATAATTGTGTATGGTGCCTTTTCCAAGGGATGTGTTCAGTCCTTTCCTTCCTCTGTTCTTCCTGAGTTTACTCCTTTTTCTACTCCAACTTGTGGAGCTTCAAACAGAATACCCCTTAGTTGTTGAAAACATGGTCCTGGGTGCCAAGTCACCATGTGTGCAGGAGTAGGCTGCACCAATACTGGGCTCTATGGGCCCAGGATGTGAAGCTGTACCCAGTCTACTTCAATTTAACCACATGGTTGGAGGGAAGTCATTGTAGGCTTAGTTCTAGCTATTTTATTTGAAATTTTGAGGTGGCAATAAGAGTGAGAAACTTTAATTCTTTCTTGTATGAGGGAGGGTTTGAAATCAGAGCCTCACACTTGCTTAGCTGGTACTCTACCACTTAAGCCACTTCTGTAGCCCTAGATTTTGCTGATAAATTACAGATGGAGACTCATGGGATCTGAAAAAGATCAGCCTCCTGGTTAGCTAAAGATTATAGGCATGTGCCCCCTGTGCCTTGTTTTAAATCATTATTTATAGATCTAAAGTATACAACATACCAGCACAAGGACATGAACTCAGAGCCTCTTGCTTACTTGATCAGCTTGTTTGCTCATGTTGGTGCTCTATTACTTGAACCACACCTCCAATCCAACTTTTTGCTTGTTAATTGAAAATGGAGTCCTTTTTCTTCCCAGGATTGCTTCAAAACATGATCCTACAGATCCCAGCCTTCTGAATAGGTAGGATCACAGGAATGAGCCACCAGTGCCTGGCTCAAGTTATTTTATATAAAAAGAAATTTAAACACATAGAAAAAATTGAGAAAAAAAATTGAGAGAAGAGAAAAAAGAAACTTGAGTAATAGGTACTAGGAAAAGCCTGACTCTTAATGCTTCATTTGTGTGATTGACCAAATAAATCTATGTAAATGTTTGCTCGTTTGTTGTTTCTTAAAATGGTTATGAAATTTGACAGATCATCTACTGATCTTTGCAATCATCATACAATTGATGACATTTCTTTTGTCATTCCATCTGTTTGTTGTTTTGTTTTTGAACCATGGACAACTTCATTTTTCTCATATTTTTAATAGATGCAAGCCACATCTCATCTTCTTGCATATGTGTGTCTACATATGTATTTGTAAAAGTGTAGGCTTCCAAGAGAAGTGATTCTCAGGAATAGGCTTGTGTCTTCAAAAAATCTGATCCTTTACAGCTCTTAGTACAAGTTATCAAAACTGTTTTCCAAAAGGTCTGCACTGAGTGACAATGCCATGAACCATTACCCATTTTGCTGCAACTTTACTAGAAGTGGTTATTATCACCTAAATTTTTGGAGATTTAACAGGCAAACCAACACCTACTTGCTTCAGTTTGTAGGTCATTGGTTAACAAAGGCAGCCAACCCATCCTTTCATATTTTTGTAGTCTCTTCTCCTTATAGGATCAACTGATGGCTGAGATTCTTTCAGCACTGACCTGTAACATGAAGGCTGAGAGCCTCCAAGAAAGCAGCTAGACAACATGTGATTACTGGGAACACATAGGAAAGTATTTGCAGATATAAATGACAGGGATTGCTAGCTAGGGCATGGAAATCTAAGAATTAACTAGAGAATGTCTAAGGAGTTATTCTGGTCAAATTTAGAAGAGTTGTCTTTTCTTCTGACCAGAAACTCCATTGGTATGTGATGAAAATAATAATCATTATTTTCTCTTCTGTGATTAAAAACAGAGCAAATGAGAGCCAAGCAGAATAGCTCATACTTGCAATCCTAGACACTTAGAAGGTAGAGATAAGAGGATCCGCCAGGGCAAAAAGTTATCAAGACCTTGTACAAGTTGTTATATCGAAAAGGAACTTTACAACTTTGGGGGAGGGAGAGGATTGAGTGGGGGGCAGGGGAAGGATGGGAAGGGGAAACAAAGGAGGAGGCTACAATGCTTGATAAGAAATGTACTCATTATCTTGCTCATGTAATTGTAACCCCTCTGTACAGTATTTTCACAATAAAAAAAAAAAAGAAAAAGCCAGGTGTTAAGGAAAATGCCTATAATCCAAGCTACAAGGGAGATAAAGGTAGGAGGTCAGTCTGAGGCTAATCCTAAGCAAAAGTGTAAGATCTTATGAGAAAAGCATCCAGAGTAAGAAGGGCTAGGGGTATGGCTCAAGTAAGCAAGTGCTTGACTAGCAAGTGCCAGACCTTGAGTTCAAATCCCAGCATCACCAAAAACAAAAACAGCAAATGAAAATTCAAGAGATGAAAATTCAAGAGATTGATACTTTCCTTAACATCAGATTGCTTTATCCATTTCTTTTCTGGCTCTAGGTAAGAACTAATATTTTTAGCAACTGAATCTTTTTGAGAATGGTCATCGTAACATTATAGTAAGACTAGTCACCTAATTGGCTTACTCAATAAGTCAGCAAACCCCACGACAAGCTAAGGACCTGAAAACCTCACTAGTGGCTCCCAGGGCTCCATTGTCTCTTTAACACACTTACTTCAATTTTTCCCACGTCTCTTCACCAAACTTCTCTATGACCAGCGACTGTAGACAGGTGTTAATAAATCCATACTAGAACACAGAATGAGAGGGAAGATGTGTCTAATGAAGCATGAAATCCTCACTGACCTTTTCATTATGTCCCCTTAGGAAATGCATACCAAAACTCAAAACTTGGAGGAACCAAGTTACAACATTTCCTGGATCCTCTTGACTTTGATTAAGAGCTGTGTTTACTCCCCACACAGGAAACCCCTTGAAGCACAGCTCCACTTCTGGCTTTTCAGTGGTTAATTGGAGATAAGAGTCTCATAGACTTTTCTGTCTGGGCTAGCCTAGAACAACAATCTTAATCAGTAGTGAAGATTACAGGTGCAAGCCTGGCTTACATTTCTTATCTCTAACTAACCATCAAAAACTGGTGTGGGCCAGGCGCCAGTGGCTCACACCTGTAATCCTAGCTACTCAGGAGGCTGAGATTTAAGGATTCCAGTTCAAAGCCAACGCAGGCAGGAAAATCCATGAGACTCTTATCTCCAATAAACCACCAGAAAACCAGAAGTCATGCTGTGGCTCAAGTGGTAGAGTGCTAGCCTTGAGCTGAAGAGCTGAGGGATAGTGTTCAAGCCCAGAGTTCAAGCCCTAGGACCACCACCACCACCACCACCACCACCACCACCAACAACAACAACAAAAACTGCTGTGGCTTAGGTAGTAGAACACAAGCCTTGAGTGAAAAAGTCTGAGACAGAGACCAGGCCCTGAATTCAAGCTCCAGTCCTGGGGGGAGAGAGAGAGAAAAAGAGGGGGGGAAGGGAGAGAGAAGGAGAGAGAGAGAGGAAGAAGGAGAGATGGACGGGGGGGAGGGAAGGAGGGAGGGAAAGGAAGGAAAGATGGAAGAAAGGGAGGAAGGAAAGGAGAGAGGGAGTGAATACAAAAAAAATCTGAAAATGTTACAAGTTAGCCCAGTCCTGGTCCTGCAACCATGACTCTCCTCATTCCAGCTCTATCCTGCTTACTATGCTGGCTGGCTTCTGGATGGGGAACGAGGGACTCCCTACCATAATAATCACTCTTTTGAACCCAGAGACAGGTGCAGCTCCTGAGAGGAAAGGGTTTGGGCTCTGGAGACAAATAGATTGCTGTTTCTGTGTCTTGAAGCTATGTGTCTGGGTAAGCTGTCAAACCTCTCTGAACCTAGTTTTCTCATGAGCTAAGCGGGAAATGATTGTGCTTTCTCAGCTGGAGGGCTATTGCAGGGTCATGGAGGAATGATTCTGAAGACAGAACCAACCAGCTGATTGCTGACCCTCAGTCTTATCTGTTGTCTGACCCTGATCTTGACCCCTTCAGTCTCCCCCACTTTCTGTTACTTCATCTGGAAAGTGGTGCTGGGATGCTCCATTCTTCATGATGCTAGCTAAATGATATAATATGTTAAGCACACAGCGAGCATAAATTCTTGGAAGGCCACAGCCACGCTTCTTACAGAACATACAACCTGAACAATGATGTATTGCTCAACAGGTGGGGTCCAGGAGTCAGAATACGGGTAAGAGGGGCTGGGAAGGTGGCTCAGTGGTAGAGCGCTTGCCTTGCATGCATGAGGGGCCCTGGGTTCAATTCCACAGCACCACATAAGCAAAAAAAAAAAAAAAAGCCAGAAGTGGTGCTGTGGCTCAAGTGGTAGAGCGCTAGCCTTGAGCTGAAGAGCTGAGGGATAGGGTCAGAGTTCAGGCCCCACGACTGGCTACAAAAAAAAAAAAAGAATACGGGTAAGAAGGCTGCTTACCATGGTGCTGCCCCGTGGCTTGTCTTCAGGCCCTGTGACCACGGTGGAACCCCAGTATCCCTGACCTAAGGATTTGTTTAGGTCTGCAGTACCACCCAATACTGATCTTGACCAAGGCTGATCTTGAAGCAGTCTGGGAGCTCCCTGGAGAAATTAGGAACTCGTCATTCTCACTCACCTTCTAGCCAAGAGCAAACTGGTAAACACTCAGTCACCCAGGGAGTGAAAAGTACAACTCTTCCTGCCTGTGAGTGAGTGGGGCCTGCTGCCTGGCACCCCAAGGGGCACCCATTGTGGGGGGCTAAACTCTTGGGAAAGCTACAGCATCTCCCTGAGCTGCCAACACACAGTAGTGCTGTCATGCCAGCACCAAGCCAGGGCCTGGCTCTCTGCCATAGAGAAACAGAACATGAGGAGGCAAAGCCCTGCAGGTTTGCCACCTTCATAGGGCTTGAAGAATGAGCTCTTCCTGGTCCTGCTAAACCCTCATGCTCATCTTCCATTCCTATGGAATCCAGCTGCAAATTCAGAAACTCGCTGTGTAACACACACACACACACACACACACACACACACACACACACACACACACACACACACACACACGCCCCTCTATTCCTCCACAGAGTGTGGGCTGGGGTTGGATTCTTTCTGAGAGTTTGATATGGGAAGCCAAGATCCATGGCAGCTGATGAGAGTTTTCAGTCACTCATCTTTTCATTTGATAGACCAGCAATGGTCACTGATCTGCATGACATCACCGTGGTGAACACCTGAGGATGGAAGTGACTGCTTTGCAACCAGAACATTCCAAGAATCCTGAAGTTGGCTATCGAAGTACCACTAGGTCCTTCACAAGGCTGCCTCATTGTCTGTGGAGGGGTCTGTGAGCAAAGCACTCTGGGTACCACCCAAGAAAGGCCTCCATGTCACTGTTCCATGTTAATCGAGATAGACTGTTTATGGTCAGGAGAAACCCAGCCACTAACCTGATCCCATGATTATTGCCATGGTAGCTTCCAATAGACTGTCAGCTCCAGTGTAAAATTTAAAAAAAAGAGTACATATAAACAAAGTGCCAGGTCTAGTGGCTCATACCTATAACCCCAGCTATGCAGGAATTAGTCATGAGGAGGATCAGAGTTCAGCAAAAACTTTAGGTAGCCAATCATGTTGGCTCATACCTGTAAAACTAGCTACTCAGAAGGCTGAAATCTGAGGATCAAGGTTCAAGGACATCTGGGGCAGCAAAGTCTGTGAGCCTCTTATCTCCAATTAACCAACAAAAAAGCCAGAAGTGGAGCTGTGGGTCAAGAGGTAGAGTGCTAGCCTTGAACAAAAGTGCATAGGGACAGTGCCCAGGCCCTGAGTCCAAGCCCCAGGACCAGCACACATATATACAAAAAGTTCTTGCGAACCCATCTGGACCAGTAAGCTGAACATGTTTATGCACCTGTCATTCTAGCTACTGGGAGACTTAAGTAGGAAGACCTCAGTCCAGGTATACATAGGCAGAAATACAAGAGGCTAATAAAGACTAGGACATGGTTCATGTGGTAGAACATCTGCCAAACAAGCTTGAGGACCTGAGTTCAAACCCCAGTACTGATGATAGACAGACATACAGACAGACAGATAGATAGATAGATAGATAGATAGATAGATAGATAGATAGATAGATAGATAGATGATAAATACAGATAGATGATAGAAATGGATCAATAGAAGATATAGATACATGCACATGCATGCATACATGCAAACACACCTACATATATACGTGAAAATAGATAGGTGATAGAGTCAAATGATACATATAGATAGATGATTGAGTGAGATCTAGATGATAGAGGATTGATGATAGAGATAGATGATAGAGATAGACAGATAAAAACAATACTATGTAGTCAAGAGAGGGTGTGGTAGTCCCTCTGGTGTGAATTCTATAGGAACCGGGTGGCTATTTGCTTGTGACACATGGTTAAGACAGCATCTCTGATGTGCTAGAGGCTGAGGCAGACACCAGGCACCCAGAAGCATGTCATCATGCATCTCTCTGCCAGCATCTCCAGCCTCACCACCCTCCCCTGCTCAGATCCTCTCCCATGCAGCTTAGCCTTCTGTCTGAAGCTCCCCTGAGAAAGAATACTGGACACCTCAGTCCCTGAGGCTTTCTGATTCCCTTGTTGACTACTCTCCCTCAGGCTTTGGTTCACACCACCTCCTCAGTGCAGAGACCTAACACTCACACAGACGAGCCCCACTGCGTTCTGAATCAGGGGCACAGCGTATTTGTGAAAGCTGAGCTCTATGCGCTGATCCTATGTAGAAGAGACATGTGGTCAGGAGGAGAAAAAGAAAGTCTCAGGAATAGATCATTTCCATAATTATGCTTCCCAAGCTTTTGCCACCATTCAGCTGACAATTCTTCTTTCTGGCCTGCCAAGTGGGCTTGCTCTGGCTCTGTCTTACAACCCTCTACCCCACCCTGCTCTTTCAAGCCCGCACGCCCGCACACTCACATTTCACATTAAGTAAATGGTTAAAAAAAACAAAACTCTCTTTTTCATGCAGCAGATGGCAGGTCTCAGGAACTTGGTAGAAATTAGGCTTTCTGATTTTCTAATAAATTTCAGCACCACACACACACACACACACACACACACACACACACACACACACACACACACACACACACACACACACACACACACACACCAGCTCATTTTGATTCTGTGTTAAGTACCATATGGTATACTATTCCAGGAGCATGGCGGCTTCATACTTAGAGTAATGAGGAAGGGAGTTATTTCTTATAACAACGAGGGCTGGAGTGCAGAACCAACTGGATTCTTGAGTGAATACCATTTGATAATAATATTGTATATGACAGTGGAGTCATTATCCCTCTTTTATGGTATGTGTTAATTTTTGCTGCCAGTTTCGCTAATTACAACTGCCAGCCAAAGGATACTTTTTGTAAATACTCTGTGAACATTTGAGAAGACATAGACTGGGTATGCAGGAAGAGAGACATCCTTGGATTTTGAAACTGTCTGGAAACCTGGCTTATGCATTCCCATCTTTTGCCATAGCAGACACTGCCAGGGAGGGGCTGTCACCATATGATAA